>NC_133177.1:5000-35000 GCF_049306965.1 Danio rerio
TAACCCTAACCTAACCCTAACCCTAACCCTAACCCTAACCCTAACCCTAACCTAACCCTAACCCTAACCCTAACCCTAACCCTAACCCTAACCCTAACCCTAACCCTAACCCTAACCCTAACCCTAACCCTAACCCTAACCCTAACCCTAACCCTAACCCTAACCCTAACCCTAACCCTAACCCTAACCCTAACCTAACCCTAACCCTAACCCTAACCCTAACCCTAACCCTAACCCTAACCCTAACCCTAACCCTAACCCTAACCCTAACCCTAACCCTAACCCTAACCCTAACCCTAACCCTAACCCTAACCCTAACCCTAACCCTAACCCTAACCCTAACCCTAACCCTAACCCTAACCCTAACCCTAACCCTAACCCTAACCCTAACCCTAACCCTAACCCTAACCCTAACCCTAACCCTAACCCTAACCCTAACCCTAACCCTAACCCTAACCCTAACCCTAACCCTAACCCTAACCCTAACCCTAACCCTAACCCTAACCCTAACCCTAACCCTAACCCTAACCCTAACCCTAACCCTAACCCTAACCCTAACCCTAACCCTAACCCTAACCCTAACCCTAACCCTAACCCTAACCCTAACCCTAACCCTAACCCTAACCCTAACCCTAACCCTAACCCTAACCCTAACCCTAACCCTAACCCTAACCCTAACCCTAACCCTAACCCTAACCCTAACCCTAACCCTAACCCTAACCCTAACCCTAACCCTAACCCTAACCCTAACCCTAACCCTAACCCTAACCCTAACCCTAACCCTAACCCTAACCCTAACCCTAACCCTAACCCTAACCCTAACCCTAACCCTAACCCTAACCCTAACCCTAACCCTAACCCTAACCCTAACCCTAACCCTAACCCTAACCCTAACCCTAACCCTAACCCTAACCCTAACCCTAACCCTAACCCTAACCCTAACCCTAACCCTAACCCTAACCCTAACCCTAACCCTAACCCTAACCCTAACCCTAACCCTAACCCTAACCCTAACCCTAACCCTAACCCTAACCCTAACCCTAACCCTAACCCTAACCCTAACCCTAACCCTAACCCTAACCCTAACCCTAACCCTAACCCTAACCCTAACCCTAACCCTAACCCTAACCCTAACCCTAACCCTAACCCTAACCCTAACCCTAACCCTAACCCTAACCCTAACCCTAACCCTAACCCTAACCCTAACCCTAACCCTAACCCTAACCCTAACCCTAACCCTAACCCTAACCCTAACCCTAACCCTAACCCTAACCCTAACCCTAACCCTAACCCTAACCCTAACCCTAACCCTAACCCTAACCCTAACCCTAACCCTAACCCTAACCCTAACCCTAACCCTAACCCTAACCCTAACCCTAACCCTAACCCTAACCCTAACCCTAACCTAACCCTAACCCTAACCCTAACCCTAACCCTAACCCTAACCCTAACCCTAACCCTAACCCTAACCCTAACCCTAACCCTAACCCTAACCCTAACCCTAACCCTAACCCTAACCCTAACCCTAACCCTAACCCTAACCCTAACCCTAACCCTAACCCTAACCCTAACCCTAACCCTAACCCTAACCCTAACCCTAACCCTAACCCTAACCCTAACCCTAACCCTAACCCTAACCCTAACCCTAACCCTAACCCTAACCCTAACCCTAACCCTAACCCTAACCCTAACCCTAACCCTAACCCTAACCCTAACCCTAACCCTAACCCTAACCCTAACCCTAACCCTAACCCTAACCCTAACCCTAACCCTAACCCTAACCCTAACCCTAACCCTAACCCTAACCCTAACCCTAACCCTAACCCTAACCCTAACCCTAACCCTAACCCTAACCCTAACCCTAACCCTAACCCCCTAACCCTAACCCTAACCCTAACCCTAACCCTAACCCTAACCCTAACCCTAACCCTAACCCTAACCCTAACCCTAACCCTAACCCTAACCCTAACCCTAACCCTAACCCTAACCCTAACCCTAACCCTAACCCTAACCCTAACCCTAACCCTAACCCTAACCCTAACCCTAACCCTAACCCTAACCCTAACCCTAACCCTAACCCTAACCCTAACCCTAACCCTAACCCTAACCCTAACCCTAACCCTAACCCTAACCCTAACCCTAACCCTAACCCTAACCCTAACCCTAACCCTAACCCTAACCCTAACCCTAACCCTAACCCTAACCCTAACCCTAACCCTAACCCTAACCCTAACCCTAACCCTAACCCTAACCCTAACCCTAACCCTAACCCTAACCCTAACCCTAACCCTAACCCTAACCCTAACCCTAACCCTAACCCTAACCCTAACCCTAACCCTAACCCTAACCCTAACCCTAACCCTAACCCTAACCCTAACCCTAACCCTAACCCTAACCCTAACCCTAACCCTAACCCTAACCCTAACCCTAACCCTAACCCTAACCCTAACCCTAACCCTAACCCTAACCCTAACCCTAACCCTAACCCTAACCCTAMCCTAACCCTAACCCTAACCCTAACCCTAACCCTAACCCTAACCCTAACCCTAACCCTAACCCTAACCCTAACCCTAACCCTAACCCTAACCCTAACCCTAACCCTAACCCTAACCCTAACCCTAACCCTAACCCTAACCCTAACCCTAACCCTAACCCTAACCCTAACCCTAACCCTAACCCTAACCCTAACCCTAACCCTAACCCTAACCCTAACCCTAACCCTAACCCTAACCCTAACCCTAACCCTAACCCTAACCCTAACCCTAACCCTAACCCTAACCCTAACCCTAACCCTAACCCTAACCCTAACCCTAACCCTAACCCTAACCCTAACCCTAACCCTAACCCTAACCCTAACCCTAACCCTAACCCTAACCCTAACCCTAACCCTAACCCTAACCCTAACCCTAACCCTAACCCTAACCCTAACCCTAACCCTAACCCTAACCCTAACCCTAACCCTAACCCTAACCCTAACCCTAACCCTAACCCTAACCCTAACCCTAACCCTAACCCTAACCCTAACCCTAACCCTAACCCTAACCCTAACCCTAACCCTAACCCTAACCCTAACCCTAACCCTAACCCTAACCCTAACCCTAACCCTAACCCTAACCCTAACCCTAACCCTAACCCTACCCTAACCCTAACCCTAACCCTAACCCTAACCCTAACCCTAACCCTAACCCTAACCCTAACCCTAACCCTAACCCTAACCCTAACCCTAACCCTAACCTAACCCTAACCCTAACCCTAACCCTAACCCTAACCCTAACCCTAACCCTAACCCTAACCCTAACCCTACCCTAACCCTAACCCTAACCCTAACCCTAACCCTAACCCTAACCCTAACCCTAACCCTAACCCTAACCCTAACCCTAACCCTAACCCTAACCCTAACCCTAACCCTAACCCTAACCCTAACCCTAACCCTAACCCTAACCCTAACCCTAACCCTAACCCTAACCCTAACCCTAACCCTAACCCTAACCCTAACCCTAACCCTAACCCTAACCCTAACCCTAACCCTAACCCTAACCCTAACCCTAACCCTAACCCTAACCCTAACCCTAACCCTAACCCTAACCCTAACCCTAACCCTAACCCTAACCCTAACCCTAACCCTAACCCTAACCCTAACCCTAACCCTAACCCTAACCCTAACCCTAACCCTAACCCTAACCCTAACCCTAACCCTAACCCTAACCCTAACCCTAACCCTAACCCTAACCCTAACCCTAACCCTAACCCTAACCCTAACCCTAACCCTAACCCTAACCCTAACCCTAACCCTAACCCTAACCCTAACCCTAACCCTAACCCTAACCCTAACCCTAACCCTAACCCTAACCCTAACCCTAACCCTAACCCTAACCCTAACCCTAACCCTAACCCTAACCCTAACCCTAACCCTAACCCTAACCCTAACCCTAACCCTAACCCTAACCCTAACCCTAACCCTAACCCTAACCCTAACCCTAACCCTAACCCTAACCCTAACCCTAACCCTAACCCTAACCCTAACCCTAACCCTAACCCTAACCCTAACCCTAACCCTAACCCTAACCCTAACCCTAACCCTAACCCTAACCTAACCCTAACCCTAACCCTAACCCTAACCCTAACCCTAACCCTAACCCTAACCCTAACCCTAACCCTAACCCTAACCCTAACCCTAACCCTAACCCTAACCCTAACCCTAACCCTAACCCTAACCCTAACCCTAACCCTAACCCTAACCTAACCCTAACCCTAACCCTAACCCTAACCCTAACCCTAACCCTAACCCTAACCCTAACCCTAACCCTAACCCTAACCCTAACCCTAACCCTAACCCTAACCCTAACCCTAACCCTAACCCTAACCCTAACCCTAACCCTAACCCTAACCCTACCCTAACCCTAACCCTAACCCWAACCCTAACCCTAACCCTAACCCTAACCCTAACCCTAACCCTAACCCTAACCCTAACCCTAACCCTAACCCTAACCCTAACCCTAACCCTAACCCTAACCCTAACCCTAACCCTAACCCTAACCCTAACCCTAACCCTAACCCTAACCCTAACCCTAACCCTAACCCTAACCCTAACCCTAACCCTAACCCTAACCCTAACCCTAACCCTAACCCTAACCCTAACCCTAACCCTAACCCTAACCCTAACCCTAACCCTAACCCTAACCCTAACCCTAACCCTAACCCTAACCCTAACCCTAACCCTAACCCTAACCCTAACCCTAACCCTAACCCTAACCCTAACCCTAACCCTAACCCTAACCCTAACCCTAACCCTAACCCTAACCCTAACCCTAACCCTAACCCTAACCCTAACCCTAACCCTAACCCTAACCCTAACCCTAACCCTAACCCTAACCCTAACCCTAACCCTAACCCTAACCCTAACCCTAACCCTAACCCTAACCCTAACCCTAACCCTAACCCTAACCCTAACCCTAACCCTAACCCTAACCCTAACCCTAACCCTAACCCTAACCCTAACCCTAACCCTAACCCTAACCCTAACCCTAACCCTAACCCTAACCCTAACCCTAACCCTAACCCTAACCCTAACCCTAACCCTAACCCTAACCCTAACCCTAACCCTAACCCTAACCCTAACCCTAACCCTAACCCTAACCCTAACCCTAACCCTAACCCTAACCCTAACCCTAACCCTAACCCTAACCCTAACCCTAACCCTAACCCTAACCCTAACCCTAACCCTAACCCTAACCCTAACCCTAACCCTAACCCTAACCCTAACCCTAACCCTAACCCTAACCCTAACCCTAACCCTAACCCTAACCCTAACCCTAACCCTAACCCTAACCCTAACCCTAACCCTAACCCTAACCCTAACCCTAACCCTAACCCTAACCCTAACCCTAACCCTAACCCTAACCCTAACCCTAACCCTAACCCTAACCCTAACCCTAACCCTAACCCTAACCCTAACCCTAACCCTAACCCTAACCCTAACCCTAACCCTAACCCTAACCCTAACCCTAACCCTAACCCTAACCCTAACCCTAACCCTAACCCTAACCCTAACCCTAACCCTAACCTAACCCTAACCCTAACCCTAACCCTAACCCTAACCCTAACCCTAACCCTAACCCTAACCCTAACCCTAACCCTAACCCTAACCCTAACCCTAACCCTAACCCTAACCCTAACCCTAACCCTAACCCTAACCCTAACCCTAACCCTAACCCTAACCCTAACCCTAACCCTAACCCTAACCCTAACCCTAACCCTAACCCTAACCCTAACCCTAACCCTAACCCTAACCCTAACCCTAACCCTAACCCTAACCCTAACCCTAACCCTAACCCTAACCCTAACCCTAACCCTAACCCTAACCCTAACCCTAACCCTAACCCTAACCCTAACCCTAACCCTAACCCTAACCCTAACCCTAACCCTAACCCTAACCCTAACCCTAACCCTAACCCTAACCCTAACCCTAACCCTAACCCTAACCCTAACCCTAACCCTAACCCTAACCCTAACCCTAACCCTAACCCTAACCCTAACCCTAACCCTAACCCTAACCCTAACCCTAACCCTAACCCTAACCCTAACCCTAACCCTAACCCTAACCCTAACCCTAACCCTAACCCTAACCCTAACCCTAACCCTAACCCTAACCCTAACCCTAACCCTAACCCTAACCCTAACCCTAACCCTAACCCTAACCCTAACCCTAACCCTAACCCTAACCCTAACCCTAACCCTAACCCTAACCCTAACCCTAACCCTAACCCTAACCCTAACCCTAACCCTAACCCTAACCCTAACCCTAACCCTAACCCTAACCCTAACCCTAACCCTAACCCTAACCCTAACCCTAACCCTAACCCTAACCCTAACCCTAACCCTAACCCTAACCCTAACCCTAACCCTAACCCTAACCCTAACCCTAACCCTAACCCTAACCCTAACCCTAACCCTAACCCTAACCCTAACCCTAACCCTAACCCTAACCCTAACCCTAACCCTAACCCTAACCCTAACCCTAACCCTAACCCTAACCCTAACCCTAACCCTAACCCTAACCCTAACCCTAACCCTAACCCTAACCCTAACCCTAACCCTAACCCTAACCCTAACCCTAACCCTAACCCTAACCCTAACCCTAACCCTAACCCTAACCCTAACCCTAACCCTAACCCTAACCCTAACCCTAACCCTAACCCTAACCCTAACCCTAACCCTAACCCTAACCCTAACCCTAACCCTAACCCTAACCCTAACCCTAACCCTAACCCTAACCCTAACCCTAACCCTAACCCTAACCCTAACCCTAACCCTAACCCTAACCCTAACCCTAACCCTAACCCTAACCCTAACCCTAACCCTAACCCTAACCCTAACCCTAACCCTAACCCTAACCCTAACCCTAACCCTAACCCTAACCCTAACCCTAACCCTAACCCTAACCCTAACCCTAACCCTAACCCTAACCCTAACCCTAACCCTAACCCTAACCCTAACCCTAACCCTAACCCTAACCCTAACCCTAACCCTAACCCTAACCCTAAACCCTAACCCTAACTACCCCTAGTGACTACCCCTAGTACTACCCCTAGTGACTACCCCTAGTTGACTACCCCTAGTTGACTACCCCTAGTTGACTACCCCTAGTTGACTACCCCTAGTTGACTACCCCTAGTTGACTACCCCTAGTTGACTACCCCTAGTTGACTACCCCTAGTTGACTACCCCTAGTTGACTACCCCTAGTTGACTACCCCTAGTTGACTACCCCTAGTTGACTACCCCTAGTTGACTACCCCTAGTTGACTACCCCTAGTTGACTACCCCTAGTTGACTACCCCTAGTTGACTACCCCTAGTTGACTACCCCTAGTTGACTACCCCTAGTTGACTACCCCTAGTTGACTACCCCTAGTTGACTACCCCTAGTTGACTACCCCTAGTTGACTACCCCTAGTTGACTACCCCTAGTTGACTACCCCTAGTTGACTACCCCTAGTTGACTACCCCTAGTTGACTACCCCTAGTTGACTACCCCTAGTTGACTACCCCTAGTTGACTACCCCTAGTTGACTACCCCTAGTTGACTACCCCTAGTTGACTACCCCTAGTTGACTACCCCTAGTTGACTACCCCTAGTTGACTACCCCTAGTTGACTACCCCTAGTTGACTACCCCTAGTTGACTACCCCTAGTTGACTACCCCTAGTTGACTACCCCTAGTTGACTACCCCTAGTTGACTACCCCTAGTTGACTACCCCTAGTTGACTACCCCTAGTTGACTACCCCTAGTTGACTACCCCTAGTTGACTACCCCTAGTTGACTACCCCTAGTTGACTACCCCTAGTTGACTACCCCTAGTTGACTACCCCTAGTTGACTACCCCTAGTTGACTACCCCTAGTTGACTACCCCTAGTTGACTACCCCTAGTTGACTACCCCTAGTTGACTACCCCTAGTTGACTACCCCTAGTTGACTACCCCTAGTTGACTACCCCTAGTTGACTACCCCTAGTTGACTACCCCTAGTTGACTACCCCTAGTTGACTACCCCTAGTTGACTACCCCTAGTTGACTACCCCTAGTTGACTACCCCTAGTTGACTACCCCTAGTTGACTACCCCTAGTTGACTACCCCTAGTTGACTACCCCTAGTTGACTACCCCTAGTTGACTACCCCTAGTTGACTACCCCTAGTTGACTACCCCTAGTTGACTACCCCTAGTTGACTACCCCTAGTTGACTACCCCTAGTTGACTACCCCTAGTTGACTACCCCTAGTTGACTACCCCTAGTTGACTACCCCTAGTTGACTACCCCTAGTTGACTACCCCTAGTTGACTACCCCTAGTTGACTACCCCTAGTTGACTACCCCTAGTTGACTACCCCTAGTTGACTACCCCTAGTTGACTACCCCTAGTTGACTACCCCTAGTTGACTACCCCTAGTTGACTACCCCTAGTTGACTACCCCTAGTTGACTACCCCTAGTTGACTACCCCTAGTTGACTACCCCTAGTTGACTACCCCTAGTTGACTACCCCTAGTTGACTACCCCTAGTTGACTACCCCTAGTTGACTACCCCTAGTTGACTACCCCTAGTTGACTACCCCTAGTTGACTACCCCTAGTTGACTACCCCTAGTTGACTACCCCTAGTTGACTACCCCTAGTTGACTACCCCTAGTTGACTACCCCTAGTTGACTACCCCTAGTTGACTACCCCTAGTTGACTACCCCTAGTTGACTACCCCTAGTTGACTACCCCTAGTTGACTACCCCTAGTTGACTACCCCTAGTTGACTACCCCTAGTTGACTACCCCTAGTTGACTACCCCTAGTTGACTACCCCTAGTTGACTACCCCTAGTTGACTACCCCTAGTTGACTACCCCTAGTTGACTACCCCTAGTTGACTACCCCTAGTTGACTACCCCTAGTTGACTACCCCTAGTTGACTACCCCTAGTTGACTACCCCTAGTTGACTACCCCTAGTTGACTACCCCTAGTTGACTACCCCTAGTTGACTACCCCTAGTTGACTACCCCTAGTTGACTACCCCTAGTTGACTACCCCTAGTTGACTACCCCTAGTTGACTACCCCTAGTTGACTACCCCTAGTTGACTACCCCTAGTTGACTACCCCTAGTTGACTACCCCTAGTTGACTACCCCTAGTTGACTACCCCTAGTTGACTACCCCTAGTTGACTACCCCTAGTTGACTACCCCTAGTTGACTACCCCTAGTTGACTACCCCTAGTTGACTACCCCTAGTTGACTACCCCTAGTTGACTACCCCTAGTTGACTACCCCTAGTTGACTACCCCTAGTTGACTACCCCTAGTTGACTACCCCTAGTTGACTACCCCTAGTTGACTACCCCTAGTTGACTACCCCTAGTTGACTACCCCTAGTTGACTACCCCTAGTTGACTACCCCTAGTTGACTACCCCTAGTTGACTACCCCTAGTTGACTACCCCTAGTTGACTACCCCTAGTTGACTACCCCTAGTTGACTACCCCTAGTTGACTACCCCTAGTTGACTACCCCTAGTTGACTACCCCTAGTTGACTACCCCTAGTTGACTACCCCTAGTTGACTACCCCTAGTTGACTACCCCTAGTTGACTACCCCTAGTTGACTACCCCTAGTTGACTACCCCTAGTTGACTACCCCTAGTTGACTACCCCTAGTTGACTACCCCTAGTTGACTACCCCTAGTTGACTACCCCTAGTTGACTACCCCTAGTTGACTACCCCTAGTTGACTACCCCTAGTTGACTACCCCTAGTTGACTACCCCTAGTTGACTACCCCTAGTTGACTACCCCTAGTTGACTACCCCTAGTTGACTACCCCTAGTTGACTACCCCTAGTTGACTACCCCTAGTTGACTACCCCTAGTTGACTACCCCTAGTTGACTACCCCTAGTTGACTACCCCTAGTTGACTACCCCTAGTTGACTACCCCTAGTTGACTACCCCTAGTTGACTACCCCTAGTTGACTACCCCTAGTTGACTACCCCTAGTTGACTACCCCTAGTTGACTACCCCTAGTTGACTACCCCTAGTTGACTACCCCTAGTTGACTACCCCTAGTTGACTACCCCTAGTTGACTACCCCTAGTTGACTACCCCTAGTTGACTACCCCTAGTTGACTACCCCTAGTTGACTACCCCTAGTTGACTACCCCTAGTTGACTACCCCTAGTTGACTACCCCTAGTTGACTACCCCTAGTTGACTACCCCTAGTTGACTACCCCTAGTTGACTACCCCTAGTTGACTACCCCTAGTTGACTACCCCTAGTTGACTACCCCTAGTTGACTACCCCTAGTTGACTACCCCTAGTTGACTACCCCTAGTTGACTACCCCTAGTTGACTACCCCTAGTTGACTACCCCTAGTTGACTACCCCTAGTTGACTACCCCTAGTTGACTACCCCTAGTTGACTACCCCTAGTTGACTACCCCTAGTTGACTACCCCTAGTTGACTACCCCTAGTTGACTACCCCTAGTTGACTACCCCTAGTTGACTACCCCTAGTTGACTACCCCTAGTTGACTACCCCTAGTTGACTACCCCTAGTTGACTACCCCTAGTTGACTACCCCTAGTTGACTACCCCTAGTTGACTACCCCTAGTTGACTACCCCTAGTTGACTACCCCTAGTTGACTACCCCTAGTTGACTACCCCTAGTTGACTACCCCTAGTTGACTACCCCTAGTTGACTACCCCTAGTTGACTACCCCTAGTTGACTACCCCTAGTTGACTACCCCTAGTTGACTACCCCTAGTTGACTACCCCTAGTTGACTACCCCTAGTTGACTACCCCTAGTTGACTACCCCTAGTTGACTACCCCTAGTTGACTACCCCTAGTTGACTACCCCTAGTTGACTACCCCTAGTTGACTACCCCTAGTTGACTACCCCTAGTTGACTACCCCTAGTTGACTACCCCTAGTTGACTACCCCTAGTTGACTACCCCTAGTTGACTACCCCTAGTTGACTACCCCTAGTTGACTACCCCTAGTTGACTACCCCTAGTTGACTACCCCTAGTTGACTACCCCTAGTTGACTACCCCTAGTTGACTACCCCTAGTTGACTACCCCTAGTTGACTACCCCTAGTTGACTACCCCTAGTTGACTACCCCTAGTTGACTACCCCTAGTTGACTACCCCTAGTTGACTACCCCTAGTTGACTACCCCTAGTTGACTACCCCTAGTTGACTACCCCTAGTTGACTACCCCTAGTTGACTACCCCTAGTTGACTACCCCTAGTTGACTACCCCTAGTTGACTACCCCTAGTTGACTACCCCTAGTTGACTACCCCTAGTTGACTACCCCTAGTTGACTACCCCTAGTTGACTACCCCTAGTTGACTACCCCTAGTTGACTACCCCTAGTTGACTACCCCTAGTTGACTACCCCTAGTTGACTACCCCTAGTTGACTACCCCTAGTTGACTACCCCTAGTTGACTACCCCTAGTTGACTACCCCTAGTTGACTACCCCTAGTTGACTACCCCTAGTTGACTACCCCTAGTTGACTACCCCTAGTTGACTACCCCTAGTTGACTACCCCTAGTTGACTACCCCTAGTTGACTACCCCTAGTTGACTACCCCTAGTTGACTACCCCTAGTTGACTACCCCTAGTTGACTACCCCTAGTTGACTACCCCTAGTTGACTACCCCTAGTTGACTACCCCTAGTTGACTACCCCTAGTTGACTACCCCTAGTTGACTACCCCTAGTTGACTACCCCTAGTTGACTACCCCTAGTTGACTACCCCTAGTTGACTACCCCTAGTTGACTACCCCTAGTTGACTACCCCTAGTTGACTACCCCTAGTTGACTACCCCTAGTTGACTACCCCTAGTTGACTACCCCTAGTTGACTACCCCTAGTTGACTACCCCTAGTTGACTACCCCTAGTTGACTACCCCTAGTTGACTACCCCTAGTTGACTACCCCTAGTTGACTACCCCTAGTTGACTACCCCTAGTTGACTACCCCTAGTTGACTACCCCTAGTTGACTACCCCTAGTTGACTACCCCTAGTTGACTACCCCTAGTTGACTACCCCTAGTTGACTACCCCTAGTTGACTACCCCTAGTTGACTACCCCTAGTTGACTACCCCTAGTTGACTACCCCTAGTTGACTACCCCTAGTTGACTACCCCTAGTTGACTACCCCTAGTTGACTACCCCTAGTTGACTACCCCTAGTTGACTACCCCTAGTTGACTACCCCTAGTTGACTACCCCTAGTTGACTACCCCTAGTTGACTACCCCTAGTTGACTACCCCTAGTTGACTACCCCTAGTTGACTACCCCTAGTTGACTACCCCTAGTTGACTACCCCTAGTTGACTACCCCTAGTTGACTACCCCTAGTTGACTACCCCTAGTTGACTACCCCTAGTTGACTACCCCTAGTTGACTACCCCTAGTTGACTACCCCTAGTTGACTACCCCTAGTTGACTACCCCTAGTTGACTACCCCTAGTTGACTACCCCTAGTTGACTACCCCTAGTTGACTACCCCTAGTTGACTACCCCTAGTTGACTACCCCTAGTTGACTACCCCTAGTTGACTACCCCTAGTTGACTACCCCTAGTTGACTACCCCTAGTTGACTACCCCTAGTTGACTACCCCTAGTTGACTACCCCTAGTTGACTACCCCTAGTTGACTACCCCTAGTTGACTACCCCTAGTTGACTACCCCTAGTTGACTACCCCTAGTTGACTACCCCTAGTTGACTACCCCTAGTTGACTACCCCTAGTTGACTACCCCTAGTTGACTACCCCTAGTTGACTACCCCTAGTTGACTACCCCTAGTTGACTACCCCTAGTTGACTACCCCTAGTTGACTACCCCTAGTTGACTACCCCTAGTTGACTACCCCTAGTTGACTACCCCTAGTTGACTACCCCTAGTTGACTACCCCTAGTTGACTACCCCTAGTTGACTACCCCTAGTTGACTACCCCTAGTTGACTACCCCTAGTTGACTACCCCTAGTTGACTACCCCTAGTTGACTACCCCTAGTTGACTACCCCTAGTTGACTACCCCTAGTTGACTACCCCTAGTTGACTACCCCTAGTTGACTACCCCTAGTTGACTACCCCTAGTTGACTACCCCTAGTTGACTACCCCTAGTTGACTACCCCTAGTTGACTACCCCTAGTTGACTACCCCTAGTTGACTACCCCTAGTTGACTACCCCTAGTTGACTACCCCTAGTTGACTACCCCTAGTTGACTACCCCTAGTTGACTACCCCTAGTTGACTACCCCTAGTTGACTACCCCTAGTTGACTACCCCTAGTTGACTACCCCTAGTTGACTACCCCTAGTTGACTACCCCTAGTTGACTACCCCTAGTTGACTACCCCTAGTTGACTACCCCTAGTTGACTACCCCTAGTTGACTACCCCTAGTTGACTACCCCTAGTTGACTACCCCTAGTTGACTACCCCTAGTTGACTACCCCTAGTTGACTACCCCTAGTTGACTACCCCTAGTTGACTACCCCTAGTTGACTACCCCTAGTTGACTACCCCTAGTTGACTACCCCTAGTTGACTACCCCTAGTTGACTACCCCTAGTTGACTACCCCTAGTTGACTACCCCTAGTTGACTACCCCTAGTTGACTACCCCTAGTTGACTACCCCTAGTTGACTACCCCTAGTTGACTACCCCTAGTTGACTACCCCTAGTTGACTACCCCTAGTTGACTACCCCTAGTTGACTACCCCTAGTTGACTACCCCTAGTTGACTACCCCTAGTTGACTACCCCTAGTTGACTACCCCTAGTTGACTACCCCTAGTTGACTACCCCTAGTTGACTACCCCTAGTTGACTACCCCTAGTTGACTACCCCTAGTTGACTACCCCTAGTTGACTACCCCTAGTTGACTACCCCTAGTTGACTACCCCTAGTTGACTACCCCTAGTTGACTACCCCTAGTTGACTACCCCTAGTTGACTACCCCTAGTTGACTACCCCTAGTTGACTACCCCTAGTTGACTACCCCTAGTTGACTACCCCTAGTTGACTACCCCTAGTTGACTACCCCTAGTTGACTACCCCTAGTTGACTACCCCTAGTTGACTACCCCTAGTTGACTACCCCTAGTTGACTACCCCTAGTTGACTACCCCTAGTTGACTACCCCTAGTTGACTACCCCTAGTTGACTACCCCTAGTTGACTACCCCTAGTTGACTACCCCTAGTTGACTACCCCTAGTTGACTACCCCTAGTTGACTACCCCTAGTTGACTACCCCTAGTTGACTACCCCTAGTTGACTACCCCTAGTTGACTACCCCTAGTTGACTACCCCTAGTTGACTACCCCTAGTTGACTACCCCTAGTTGACTACCCCTAGTTGACTACCCCTAGTTGACTACCCCTAGTTGACTACCCCTAGTTGACTACCCCTAGTTGACTACCCCTAGTTGACTACCCCTAGTTGACTACCCCTAGTTGACTACCCCTAGTTGACTACCCCTAGTTGACTACCCCTAGTTGACTACCCCTAGTTGACTACCCCTAGTTGACTACCCCTAGTTGACTACCCCTAGTTGACTACCCCTAGTTGACTACCCCTAGTTGACTACCCCTAGTTGACTACCCCTAGTTGACTACCCCTAGTTGACTACCCCTAGTTGACTACCCCTAGTTGACTACCCCTAGTTGACTACCCCTAGTTGACTACCCCTAGTTGACTACCCCTAGTTGACTACCCCTAGTTGACTACCCCTAGTTGACTACCCCTAGTTGACTACCCCTAGTTGACTACCCCTAGTTGACTACCCCTAGTTGACTACCCCTAGTTGACTACCCCTAGTTGACTACCCCTAGTTGACTACCCCTAGTTGACTACCCCTAGTTGACTACCCCTAGTTGACTACCCCTAGTTGACTACCCCTAGTTGACTACCCCTAGTTGACTACCCCTAGTTGACTACCCCTAGTTGACTACCCCTAGTTGACTACCCCTAGTTGACTACCCCTAGTTGACTACCCCTAGTTGACTACCCCTAGTTGACTACCCCTAGTTGACTACCCCTAGTTGACTACCCCTAGTTGACTACCCCTAGTTGACTACCCCTAGTTGACTACCAATTATGTATTATAAGAATATATTATTATATTAATAATTAACTATTAATTCAGTATACTGGGGTAGAGTTCAGTAGGGGTAATGTTCTCAACTTAAGAACTGACCAGATTTTGTTTAGGGTTGTGTTTTAAAATTGTTTTATGTTCTTCACTCACAAAACATCTGGTTTTAGGGTTAAGTTTGAGGGAAGGTTGTTATTTACAATTAGGTTTGACTTACGGGTAGACATGGTTTAGTCAATTTTCCTTCAATGCTTTAAGAAATGATTTGTTGCTCAGAGAAGTTAGTTTAGGATTGGTTAAGAAACCCTTGTAGTTAGTATAAGGTGTAAGACAAAAAAAAGTAGATGAAGAGGATTCAAAATGCTGGTTAAGACCATGCAAGAAAGAACTGAACATTGAACAATCTTGGTGAAAAATCCATCGATGTGTGGATGGGAATAAAATGATGATTCAAGTGACATAGTATCCAAGTAGATGACATCGATCCAAGATAAGGCTAGTGTTCGAAGAGAGAGGGGGGGGGGGGGGGGGAAGGATGGTTAAACTGTTAAGAGTTTGCAAAGATTGCACTAAGGAAATCCAGATGACCAAGATGTAGACAAATGAAACCATGATGCATATGAAAGATAATAGATGATCTGACATTAAAATATCCATATAATCAAACTCCTTTTGGTTGGGTTAGAGCAGATTCAATTTATAAAACGTATGAACATGATCCAAATACATGCCAAGCTTACTGTTGTTTAGGGGTGGGGGTTGGTTAGGGCTGTATCATCCACATTAAATTTAGTTACTACCGATGTTGGATCATATTTGCTGCTATTTTTCTACTTGACAGTTTGGAATGAGGAACCTAAGGATGTTTGGCCTTTTTAGGCCATGCACTGCCAGCCTTTCTGGCCTTCAGGTTCACACACCAGTCTTCAGTCCATCCCCACACTCCATATGGGACAGGACAGAGGTGAGCAAAGAGTTAGGGTTAATCTTCAAGTTAAGATTAAATTGTTATTTTTTTCTCCCCTTTCTATAGATCAAAGCTTCATCTAAACTCATTTAAAAGCAAAGAAAAAAAGAAACTCTTGTCGTTACGTGTAGGGGTCAGGGCAATATTCCAGTCCAGAAAAAGTAGATTCACTATTCAAAATGCTGGGTATTTAAGATGATCAAAGAATAGTTTGATTGTTTAATTAATCCCTACTTATAGAAGGTTCCTAAAAATTTGCAATAGCAGTCACTTAGCCTCTTTAAAAAAAATGCTTAATGCTAAATTAGAAAAAAAACAGGTTTTAAAGAGTCTAATATTCTATCAAAGATGCTATAAAAAGGTCATCTGCTTAACTTTTTTTTAACAAAGAAATAACTGCTTTCCCACTATCGTGCCAAACATTTGTACGAACCCTTCAGTACAGTTAGTGGTTTCTCCACTGAGCCTGAAACCATGTAGCACGATTACAAACTGTTCTCAGCCTGGAATTCTAAGCATGGTTAGACAGTGCTGATAGATTATGCGTGTTGATGTCAGGGCTCTGTTACCAAGCTACCGCAGCTGGCTCAGAAGCATGCTAGCCAGACATCCACAAGTAAACAATTCATTTAATATAAGAAAATTATACAGGTCAGACAATAGTTTAAAAAGGGTTTAAACCATAGAGCAGTCTCTGGAAGAGAAGTGAATAATTCATCACTCAGTTATTTCATTGACTAATTTTATACATTGTTTATTTTATCCAACCAGTCATCTAAAATAATGAAAGCCTATTTTATGTGACAAGTTTAATAATTTAATTGACATGAAGCAATATAGACCTTTCATTCACCTGACTACTGCAAGTTTATTGCATGCAGCACTGTATTTGGTAGCACAAATCTCGCTCTGATCCAGGAGAGAATTAAACCAATGACTACATGCAGACTTTTTCCTGCTGCGCATCGAATAAAGCAAAGAAATGCGTATCAAAGCCTATGGTAGAAAGTCAACTTTCAATAATTAAACACTGCCGTCCAAGGTACTGTTGTATGATTTCTTATTCTATATATCCTCTAATAAACTAGTCAAATGAACGAATTTAAACTAAGTCGGTTAGCTCTTAAAATCACTAGGTTTTGACATGTTAGAGCAATTTTCAGCATTTCAGCAGTAGGCCATTATATGATTCAGTTATACACAAGTTTGACATTTATGGGGCTGTGTAACGTTTGTGTTTTTTTGTTCCCTGATCTTTAATATATACTGGGTACCCATGCAAAAATTTTCTAAAAATGTCAAGCTGGTAAATGGGGCTTTAAATCCTGATGCATTTTCACATTTGTTTATTTCACCTGCTGCATTCATTATTTAATGTTTTAATACTTAACAGCCATTGTTTAAAACAAGTGTCAAACTCAGTTCTAAAAGGGCCGCAGCTCTGCACAGTTTAGTTCCAACCCTAATTAAACACCTGATCAAACTAATTGAGTCCTTCAGGCTTGTTTGAAACCTACAGGTAAGTGTGTTGGAGCAGGGTTGGAACTAAACTGTGGAGGGCTTCAGCCCTCCAGGAATCTAGTTGACACCCCTCGTTTAAAGGGTTATATTTTACCATCAAAATGTATAATCAACTTATAGATTGTAAAAATTAAAGTTAAGTGCCAGCTCACTTTTGACAAGGCCCATCCAAAATATATTTCTGCTATTGTAATACAAAGGCACTATTGTTGCATTATCATAGTTTAATTTTATGTCAAGTTCAGAAATCTTAAATACTTTTATTCCCCCTGCAAACATTCAATTGTTACATGTCATTTCCCCTCCAAATTAAAATTTAGCCAGAGGCGCGCAACATGATCTCTAAAAAAGGTGCTGTAACATTACCTATATGCAGCACCACTATATGAGAGCAGCATAGCAGTGTTTACTCAGTTGCTTTTGTTTTTATTAACTTGAAAGTTCTCAGCTATTAAGTTTAATTGAACAGGGAGCGGTTTACATTGCATTAAAGGCAACTACTGATGTGTTGTGTAAGGTTTCAAAGAGCTGTTGCAGCATGAGTGGAAAATAAAACCATATTAGTGCTGCCTGGTCTAACAATAGTTTTAAAAGGGTTTAAACCATAGAGCAGTCTCTGGAAGAGAAGTAATAACTCCGTTATTTCATTGACTTATTTTATACATTGTTTATTTTCTAACCAGTCATCTAAAATAATGAAATAGCCTATTTTTTTATTAATGGTGAGTTTAATAATTTGATTGACATCCTGAGCATTAAGACCTTTAATTCACCTGACTGATGCAAGTTTTGCACGCAGCACTGTATTTGGTAGCACAAATCTCGCTCTGATCCAGGAGAGAACTAAACCAATGATTACATGCACTGAGACTTTCCTACTGCGCATCGAATAAAGCAAATAAGAAATGCTTTTCATCTAAGCGTATGGTAGAAAGTCAACTTTCAATAATTTTTTTTTTTTACTTTGCTCTAAAGCTTTAGTGGCACTGCTGTCCAAGGTACTGTTGTGTGATGTCTTAGTCTATATATGCTCTAATAAACTAGTCACATCAATTAATTTATTAAATGTCAGCATTGCTCTCAAAATAATCACTAGGTTTTGACATGTTAATAAATGAATAATAAATTCAGCATTTCAGCAGTAGGCCATTGTGATTTAGTTATACACAAGTTTGACATTTATGGGGCTGTGAAACGCTTTTGTTTCCTGATCTTTAATATATACTGGGTAGCTATGCAAAAATTTCCTAAAAATGTCAAGCTGATAAATAAATCTTTATATCCTGATGCATTTTCAAATCCGTTTATTTCACTTGCTGCATTCATTTAATGTTTGAATACTTAACAGCTATTTAACACTGGTGTCAAACTCAGTTCTAAAAGGGTCGCAGCTCTGCACAGTTTAGTTCCAACCCTAATTAAACACCTGATCAAACTAATTGAGTCCTTCAGGCTTGTTTGAAACCTACAGGTAAGTGTGTTGGAGCAGGGTTGGAACTAAACTGTGCAGGGCTTCAGCCCTCCAGGAATTGAGTTTGACACCCCTGGTTTAAAGGGTTATATTTTACCATCAAAATGTAGCACATTATATAATCAAAAAATTAAAGTTGAGTGCCATTAGTTAAAGTGCCCGGTCACTTTTGACAAGGCCCATCCAAAATATATTTCTGCTATTATAATACAAATGCACTAGTTGCATCATAGTTTAATTTTATGTCATATTCAGAGATCTTAAACATTTATTCCCCCTGCAAACATTTTCAAGCATTACATTGTCATTTCCCCTCCAAATTAAATTTAGCCAGAGGCGTGCACCATACGACCTCTAAAAAAAGGTGCTGTAACATGTACCTATATGGAGCACCCCAATATGAGAGCGGCATAGCAGGGTTTAGTCACTTGGTTGCTTTGTTTTTATTAACTTGAAAGCGTTTTAGCTATTGAGTTTAATTGAACAAAGGGAGCGGTTTACATTGAAACATTACACAGCCCATCAGTAGTTGCCTTTAATGCAAAGAGCTGTTGCAGCATGAGTGGAAAATATAACTGTATTAGTGCTGCCTGGCCCAGTTTGGCAAAAAATTGAGCAGTTCCATTTAGAAAATGATTCAGCGAGTGGAAAACTAGCTAAAGTTTATGAAAAGTTTTATTCTGGATGTAGAGAATCTCATAGCACAGAAACAGCACTCATAAAGGCGTATTTATACTTCTGCATTAAGCACACAAGTATGCTTCAGCACAACCTGTGCATGGTCATAGCCCTTGCTGTGGCAGTCAGACACTGATGCACACCTCAATGAATAGAGCAAGCTGTGAT
Organism: Danio rerio; assembly: GCF_049306965.1. Lineage (NCBI taxonomy): Eukaryota > Metazoa > Chordata > Actinopteri > Cypriniformes > Danionidae > Danio > Danio rerio. The sequence continues at coordinate 24,957 of NC_133177.1, forward strand.
TGGTCAGCTTTGTAGAGCTGACAAGTGCCCTAAACTAGTCCTCATCTTCAGTCAGTAATTTGGGGGCTATTTCTGACAGCAACCTGTGTAAGGCCAGATTAAGCATCTGTAAAACTCAATTTCTTCATCTTAAGGTTGCCAAACTTTGACGAGCGATCAATAATTGATGCAGAAAAGCTTATTCATGCTTTCATTACCTCTCGGTTAGACTACTGTAATGAGTTACTATAGGTGGATGCCCTGCTGGCCTCACTAACAAACTGCAGCTGGTTCAAAATGCAGCTGCTAGAGTGCTTTCTAGAACTAAGAAATCACATTACTCTTGTTCTTTCATCAGTGCAATGACTCCCTATTAAATATTTAATTTACAATGTTAGTGTTTACCTACAAACCCCTCAATGCCTTAGCTGCCCAGTATTTGAGGGAGCTCCTGGTGTATTATAGCGCATGAGTGATTCCTTTAAGACCCTATAGTGACCCACAGGTCCATGTATTGATTCTGAAGGGTCAGTCTGTACACCAGCCAGTGACCTCTCCCATCTACAGCTTCTCCACAATGGATGTCCACCATTCTCCAGCCTCCGGTGCCTAGACTGCAGCTCTGTACAGGAAGTTTGGCCAGAGGAGAAATGATCATGCCCAACTGAACCTGATTTGAGGTTAATTTTTCCCCCTTTACTTTGGTCGGTTGGCAAACTGGCTCGCTTGGTTTGGGGCTTGTGTAGTTGAGCATGGATGGATTTTCTTCATTGTTTGGACTTTCAGCAGTGAAAATTAAACACCGAAATTAATCTCTGAAAACTGAGCTGATTTAAACCTCATACCTGATGTGAAACGAAGCATGCACATCCTCAAAGATCCTTAGCCCGAACAGTTATAATAGAAGTTTATATGAATGTTCAAGAAAATGAAGCAGATAAGGGAGATTCCACTGAAGGAAGAATTCATTTATGCAATGAGTGAATAGGTCATTGAGAGATTTCCAAGGTAAGCCACATGCCCGGAGCACTGAGCTGTCCAAAGAGCTGATTTAATGTGAATAAACCTAAAAAGAGCAGCTGCCAGGCAAATTATATCGAGTTAAGGTTCTGGACAGATTTTAAACAAGTCATCAGAAATATCTCTTAAAGGATTAACTTTATTATGAGACCACTGCAAATGACATGGAGTACTGTCTGACAAATACATTTTGGAAATAGATGTACGGTCTATGCCATTGTGCAGTTATGAACGTCTACAATCACGCTATGTGGAGAGAATAAAAAAAAAATATTCACAATAGAACCAAACTGATTTTCATTGTTTAAGTGAGAGCCTTAAAGTGAGGGCTTTTGTTTTTGAAAGGATTCACTACCAAAAGGAATTCTTGATACTTGAGATGTTTCCATTTAAATTTGAGATTTGAAGAGGAAACTGGAAACGGTAAAGTTGAAATATTTATAGGTGAAGAGGTTCCAATATTCCCATGAAATTGAGATTGCAAGAGTGAAGTGTGGTTACTTTCACTGAGAGGTTCTGGGGTTAGATGTTCTAGGAGTTACAGAAGATCCTATTTTGAAACCAGTCTAGTACACTACAGATGTTCTGGAGAAGGCATGTAGGGTTTTATTATGAAAAGTTCTGGGTTCAAAGTTTTAGAAGAATAAACATTTTAAATCTTCCCATGAAAATAATGGATCTTAAAGAAAGGGAAAATCTGGTCAATTCTGAAAAGTTGTAAGGTTATAATTTGAGATTTGGTGTTTTAAAGCATCCCTATGGAAGTACTAGTCTTACTCCTTAACCTTAATCCTAGTAAATTCTGGGGTAACAAATCTTCAGTAGTTCTCATGTTTGAATTGATGATTTTTTGAAAGTTCTCGAATGACTGGTGTAGGTGGTGTTGATGCACAATGTGCTGTTGTGTGGAGGTGCTAATCACCAGTAGAAGACTGGGCTTCATTTAAGGCCTGTTCACCCCCGGCCACCTGCCCTGCGTGCTGTCCAAGTGGACCCAGGGAGGCTGAATACTTACCACTCCCCCAAGTGACCTTTTGTTAACACCGCAAGGTTGCCCAGGCCACCCGAGAAGAGTCTGAAGAGGTTTCTCTATGAGGCCTACTCTGGCTAATCCAGAGACCAGGCTCCCCAGGACCCCAGATATCTCCAGGGAACAGGAGAGCCCTTGCCCAAATCAGCTGAATCTAACAGGTAGATTCAGGAGTAAAAGTTGGCAGTGAACTGGTCATTGCCTTCTCCTCACTCCCTGCTGATTTGCTCCAGAATACTTCCAGTCAACATTCAAGGAGTTATATAAATCCAATGTGACCAAAGAACTCACTCATATGTGACTAGAAGTATTCAAAGAGATAATCCTGACCTCCCACTATTTACTAAAGTTGAAAAAAATCAAGAGGTCAGGTCGAGGCTCAGTCTGGCGGATATATCTTTATAGATATATCATTCTTCTACCAGACCCTTCCCCTAAGGCAATGCAAGAACCAAGCAGACATTATCCTTATCAGGGATAACCGTTGGGAGCATTACCCTGAGGAACAGGAGATCCTGATCCATTGACCAGGTGTTGAGACACAGCATTTCGGCAATGGTGATGACCATTTGTTTGTTTGTGTTTTTCTTTGTTCTTGTTTGTATATTTTTATTCAGAATTTGATTATCTGATGTCTAAGTTGTTTTCCCATACTTTGATTATCATATTTAAGCTTATGAAGCCCTTTAAAATCGTGTTTTATTAGAGAATACACCATATGCAAATGACTCATTAGTATTCGTGTTTTTAGACCAATCCTGTGTGTCCTCAGCTGAGTGTGCTTTCGGTCAGGTTTAATCCTTTATATCTCGGCCGTTTTTTAATGTTTTGGTTTAATTTTTTCTGCATTTTAGTCAGTTTATTGTGTAGAATAAGTGTTGAGCAAATAAACTGTCATTACTGATCAAAAATATTTTTGTGGGGTTACCGTTTATGAGAAGTACAGCTGATTTAGTGTGGTAATTTACAATCGGTGTATGCAGATTAATACCTCCTTTCAAGCAAACTGATTTATCCAGTAAATTGGAGATGATGCTAAAGTGGTATTGTCTATGAAATTAATATCACACAAACATTTAATCACCTAGTGGCTTTGCAAAGAAATTAATATATCATGTGTCCAATGTTTTGGAGAGGTTTGATTCTTCCTTAACTGGGGGAGATATCACAATATTCATCAGCCATGTGAACATAATAATGCTATTTAGTAAAAATAAATAAATAAAAGCCTTCATTTGGTCTCTTCCATTTCCCTTGATGCATCATAGCGCAGTTACAAAACGCCACTCCTGATGTTGCTCTGGTTTCTCCACTGCTTCCAGAAACTGCTCAAATGATCCTAAAGCAGACATGTTGACTGATTTGAGTGAGTTCAAACACACTGGAGCCAGACAAAGACTCTTTATTATCTTTTCTATCATGTTTGGCTCTGTATATAGCAGGACTGCACATTTTAAATGCTTTATGTGGTGAAATTAAATGAGTAAATGCACAGAAAATGTCATGGCCATTAAACAGAACATTATACATCTACATATTGTGCATGTAGCAGGCCAGATTAACCTGAAAATATCAATGTTTAAGCATTTGATAAACATCACTACAATAAGGCTAAAGACTATAAAAGTTTAAATTATTCACGATCACGAACACATGGTGGTTAATCTACAGTGCTTTTCTCGTAATTTCAATGAAATAATTCATCAGGCGACAGCGGCCATTATGCTTAATGTACGTGAAGGACAAAGCTTATCTTACTTTATCCGTCAGTCGTCACTTCACTTGAATGTTGTGGCAAGTTAGTTGACACAGAGTAAAATAGTTTGGACATAATGACCTTTTTAATTCCGTAACGAAGCTCAAAACATCCCGCGTCTGTAAAGTCTCCAGCTTAGGACTACAGGCACCAGCGTCCGTTCATTTATAGTTTAAAAATGACACGCTAACACTCAGTTAACCACAAACAGCCTGACAAATGCACCTCAGACAGTGTTATGTGGTGAACACTTTCAAATGACATACAGTGATCATACGCATACAATCACATAACTGACCTAATTTCACATCAACACTTACCGAATGCGTTGGATGAGCGGTAAAACGTGCGCAGGCCTCATGACGGTGCTGTTTACAAACGAGTCTGCTCGGCTCTGTGAATCAGTTTGTGAATAGTAAGATTTGGATACTGGTAGAAAACAATTAATTTTTAAAATAAAAATGTAAAACACAACTGTTTAACATTTTCTTATTCTGCTCGACCACACGCACTGTCATTCAGGAATTGAATGTTGATGCTCGCTGATGAGCTTGACGTGTGTGTGATGATGTTTTGTTTATACTTGAGTGTCGAAATGTTACATGACATGAACTTAAACGCATGTAGGAATGTCTGCAAGCGTAGTCCACGTCTTAATCTGATTTCTGCTTAGATCCGTTATGACTTTAGTTGGATTAAGGTAGTCAAAAATCCCTGTTTACATGGTGGACTCTTATCCAGAGTATTGTCTTAATCGTATCAAAATCGGAGTATTGGTGTCCATGTACACGGACTCTGACAACATTATCAGACCATTGTTCCACTGGAAAAATGAGACATTTGTCATTATCAGATTAAACTGACGCTGTTAAACATTGAGTTTTACGCTCAACACCGTTCGCTAGGAAAGAAAAAGTGTATCAAATGCTTGTCGTAATCATAACTGTAAAGTGCCTTATGATCATTTAAATAATGTGCGCTTTCAGTTTCTCTTTCACTGCCGTCACTTGGAGAAAAACAAACATACATGCAAAACACACTTCTGTACATAACCGAAGGCTATTTACAACTTTATTAGCTGTGCATCTGAGCCTATGCAGGATCTGTTCACTAAAGTAGTAATTATTCAGCTCACGTGTGATTACGCAAGCGCGAATAGGACATTACATGAAGACAGAAATAACATTTTTGGGTGAATTATACCTTATAAATACAGTACTTCCCGAAACTCTTGCCGCACTCGGGGCAGTCGTGCTTCTCTTCAGTGTGAGTTCTGGTGTGGACTTGAAGCGTTCGTAGTTGTCTGAAACTCTTCCCACACTCGTCACATGTGAAGGGCTTCTCTCGAGAATGCTCACGCTTGTGTTCGCTGAGATTCCTCTGTGTGCTGAAGCTCTTGGAGCACTGCTGGCAGGAGTACGGCTTCTCTCCTGTGTGTGTCCTCATGTGGATCTCCAGCTTTCCTTTAGCACCAACACTCTTCCCACAGTGAGCGCAGGTAAAAGGCTTCTCTCTGTGGATCTTCATGTGGACTTTAAGTTTTCTCTCTGTGTTGAAACTCTTCCCGCATTGCTGGCAGATGAACAGGCTCCTGGTTTCAGTCTTGTAGACTCTCTGTTGTGAAGTCTGTGAGTATTTGTCCTCGGTAATAACCTCTTGATGCGTCTCATTCTGATCTTTATCTTCATTCTCTTCTTTCAGCCCCGTCAAGTCTACATCAATAACAGACAGACATGTGTTAACCCCAGGCCGCGTCTGAAACCGCAGACTTTAACAATGTATTTTAGACATTTCACTTGTTTCAGTGTTTAATTAATTAGTTTAGTAAACCGAGATGCTGTGTGTCTGAGCAAGATGTGTGAGTTTAACACATGAATCCTCCGTCTATTAGCACTGAACAGCAGGATCAGCTGGAGAATCTGGTCTCGGAGAGAAGGAAACACATGCAGGTGTACTGAAGCACAGGTAAAGAAACTGATGTCCAATACTAAATCCCTCATCTATTCTGTGCTGTTTACAGTAATATTGCGCTTATCTAACTGATGAAGAGGTGTTCCTGTGAAGACAGAAATGAGAATTTAGCATTTCCTGTAGTGATGTTCTGTGTTGGGCCTGTAATCTTTAGCTTTTAAAAGTGTTTTATAGTTTATTATTATTCATTTCATATTTCTACATTCTTAATCAAACATTTGTCAAAATAAAAGCATGAAAATAATCACATAAACAAGCACTGTTGACATTATTTTAAGATTTATAAAGGAAAAAAGTGCTAAATGTGCTTACATGTGGTCAACACACACTATATATATATATATTTATAGTTGAAGTCTGAATTATTAGCCCCTTCTATATTTCTATATTTTTCCCCAATTTCTACTTATCGGAGAGCAGATTTCATCAGCACATTTCTGCTCAGAACAGTGTGAATAACTCATCTCTAATAGCTGATATGTTTCCTCTTCTCCATGATGACAGTAAATAATATTAGACTAGATATTCTTCAAGACACTAGTGTTCAGCTTAAAATAAAACCACTGGAGCTCCAGCAATAGATGACTATTTAACAGACCTAAACACCATTCTCAACAGATGTATTCAATCTCTGTCAAAGCTCAGAAACACACAGACGTCAACAATTAGTCTTTCAATCTCAACAATGGTGACGAGGAAAAAATAAAAATCAACCCAGAACAACACAAAACACTACTGAATTATTACACCCCAAAAACAACATCAAATAAAGGCAGAGAAGGAAACTGTAAGAACTTTAAGCTGCATAGTTTACTCATGCTGCAGTGCATGCTGGGAGTTTTGTACTATGTACCCAGCATGCATTGCGAAATAAATGACTTGTGCAGCTTTTTACTTTTAGCAACCATAGTTGAGGTTCATATCCTGACTCTTGATGTCTGTGTGTCTTACTGTGCTGCTGGAGCGCTCAAGGTTTTGTGTATAAAAATCTAATTATTAATTTTTATGAATTCCTGCTTGTTGCTCCTCCACAGGAAGCTGTAGTACTGTCCCAAACGACATCACGTAAGCCTGCAATATTTTTACTTAATTCATGGAATTCTTCCAGTTATTTCTATAACAAGTAAATATATAAAGCTGCTCATCACCTTTCCTGCTTTAGCCAATGAGTTTCAGAAACACTGAGACAGAAGAGTACAGGATCACGAGCTCCACTAAAGCAGCCGCTGATCTCCATGATGGTGAGGGCAAATTAAACATTTTCAATAAAAAATATCAAAACTCTGTTAATGATCAAATATTTGTAAAAGTCAAACTGTGATCAGTGAAGCTGCTAATGCTGTTTGTGGAGGTGTTTAATCCTGTGTTATTCAGCTGGTTTGCTGTAGTGCTGCTGTGTGTGTTTGTCTTGTTCTCTCAGTGATTGAGCTGATCTACTGCAGCTGTTCATCGGTGTCTGCATTCAGTCAGAACTGTGCTCATCCACACTGTCTAGTGCACTGAACTAATCAGCTGATTTAGGGACTAGTGAATGTGAAGGTGAGATTTCAGACACTCTGATTACTGTCTGGAAAATAAAGGTTAGATCTGATGCAGTATTGTGTGTGTTTTGTACAGAAATGACCTGTTCATGTTTTACAGTGAACTTTCAAATCAAATTTGTAGCATTTAAATGTTGAAAATCCTTTACTAAATGCTGACTGAATAATAACAAACACCACACTTTCAAACTCCTAAACTGATGTGGAAGGAAGGTTTTATGTTTATTATATTAAGGAGTTTAATGTGTATAGCCGTACAGCCATGGTGCAAGAACAGAGAAGTTTGAGATCTGAAAAGCGTACACAGCACCTAACACTGGGCATAAACATAAGCCAGAGCAAGTCTTCTCGCTTGGTCCACCTTTAGATGATCCAATAGGATGTGGTATTTATACGTCTCTGACTCTCCTGGATCCAACAAGTTGGATTGGGCTATCTTTAACATCAAATACTGACTTTCATCTTCTCTAGTGAGATCAGGGACAGAAGGACCTTCTACCCTCCTATAGTTTGCCGGGGGGGCAGCTGGAGGAACTAGCGGACTTATAGGGGGTGCAAATGTCAGATGGTGAGGCTGCACATCACTTGTTGGCTGATATTAAAACAGCACACACAAATTGTTACACAAGTCTATTTAAAGTTTTTAGACGTTATACGTGAAAACAGTGCTTTATCCATGTCATGGACAGTGGTTATGGTTAACATCTTCCTCTGCCTTTGGGTGCTACCGCAGGTGCCTTACAACATCTTACAAACACACATTCCAGCACTTCAGAGTCACTCTGCTGGCAATCAAAGATGTATGTCAATTCACCAAGCTGAACCCATTCTGTACTGTACAGGAGACACGGCACGGAGGAGACTGACTGACAGTGGTCTACAGCCAATCAGGATGCAGAACGCAATTAGAAAAATCAGAGAAACTGCAAGGCTGTATTCAGATCTGTGTTCAGGAGTGTGTGTGTGTGTGTGTGTGTGTGTGTGTGTGTGTGTGTGTGTGTGTGTGTGTGTGTGTGTGTTTCTCCAGATCTGTGCTCAGGAGTGTGTGTGTGTGTGTGTGTGTGTGTGTGTTTGTGTGTTTTCTCACCACTGAGTCGTGTGATGGTCCAGTTCCTCCTGATGTCTGCGGGCTCTGAAGGCAGCTGAAAGGCGAAGGGTCCGGCGTTGGGGTCTGTGTCTGCGTCCAGCGCTGTGATGTTGATGCTGTTCTCTGAATTCTCACACATCTCGGCCTCTGGAGGGAAAACCTGAGGAGCGTTATCATTCACATCCAGCAGGAGGATCTGCAGAGTGCCGGTGCTGCTGGCCGGAGGAGTGCCTGAACGCACACACGCACACACACACAACGGTCAACAGTGTGTTTGAGGGAGCATTTAAACTACTAGAACCAGTGAATCTTTGCCTAATGAACTGAATCTGAGCAATCAAACTACTTGAACTGAGTGAATCATTGAACTGTTTGAATCTGTAAGCAACTGAACTAATAGAACAGAAGGAATCATTTACTGTTTAAAGATCTGAATTGATTTGCATGGCTTAGTAAACTATGAGCGAGCACCAGCTTTCATTGACATCAGATCATGTGTGAGTCACTGATGCTTCCGCACAGGCTGTCATGCAGTCTCAGGATTTACCTGACATCAGATCAACTTCATGGATTTGTGAAGGATCTTGTAAGGCATTTGTGCATGTGAAATGTAGAAGTTAAATATCCAAATTAAAACAGAAAAATTCAGTGTATCATGTTAGTCTGTAGTCTATGTGCAATTGACTGGTTATTCTTGAGTGTCTGCGAGAGTGCTTGTTAATGCATTTGCTCATGGATGATAGTTCAGTATGCAGGTTTCAGACGGTTTAATACCAATTCAGTTTATAAAGCATTTGGTGGATCAATAGACTCAGCGCTTTGGAGAGTTTAGTTTCCTCCATCATCAGGATAATCAGGTCATGAATAATGTCATTTAACACAGATGTCTGACCTGCAGTTCCTCCTCCAGAGCATCTTCAGTCTCCTGCCTCCAGCTCACACCGACCATCAGCAGCTCCAGCCTGTGCTTACATAGTGGAAGTACATGCACCTTACACATACACACATCTTAGGAATGAAATAAAGCACAGTAACGTATGTATATACACACAGAGCTCAGTTTAAATGAGTACATGCTCACAGACCTCTCTCTTAATATAATATTTGTATGTGTACATTAGATTAGTCAAATCTGGGGCTAATCTAACAAAATAACTTATGATTCCAGCCCAAAAGGTAGTACAGCCAATTGTATATGTTGGGGAAAATAATAAATAAAACATTTTTAGGAAAAATTAAGAGAATCAAACATATTTACAGTTTAGAGGAAGTTTTGTAGTTTTGAATTAATTATTTGCAATATTTCTTTTGAATTTCAGTGTGTCGTCTTTATTTCTAGAGGAACATCTGAATGAATATAACTGTTTGATAGATCAGTCTAGTTCAGATGCACCACAATATTCACTAATATAAATATTCAGAAATGGAGAAAGATATTTTCAGAAGGCCGTGTCCTCGTTTATGCGGAGCACTATATGTGCTGAATACTTTAGTGAGGTGTGTAAATAAAATATTAATAGTAATAATAATAAACCCGAATTAACTTCATCATAAATAAGAACACACACACACACATATCATAAAGCAATCATCATCATCACAATCATAATCATTTACACGGCTCTTTTCTCAGCACTCAAAACTCTACGAATTTGGGGGA
>NC_133177.1:50000-60000 GCF_049306965.1 Danio rerio
TAAACAGGAGACCGCCAGGAGCAGGAGGCGGAGCCAGAGGCGGGAGGAGGAGCCAATGCAGGAGGAGGAGCCACTGGAGGAGGAGGAGGAGCTAATGCACATACTCACACAGGACTGGAGGGCCAAAGGAGCCCTTGCCTGACACACACACACACTTTCTCTCACATACACACAGAGACAGACTCTCTCACACACACACACACACACACACACACACACGGACTGTGTCTCGGGTCTGCTGGGTAATTTCTCTCTGTGGTTGTGTGTGTGTCGGGGTTGTTGATGTATGGAGTGTTTATAAAGCAGCACTGGTGTTTACTCTTCTTCACGTGTTTTTTTGCAGACACACACACACACACACACACACACACACACACACACACAGCAGACTGACTGTGGCTCTGCAGTGCTCCTCCAGCAGCTCTAACATCAGCAGCAGAGTTTGTGGAGTGGAGAGTGTCTGCCTGCTCATGAACACACACACACACACACTGTTGATTAAATCAGCCTTTATTAGTGTGTGTGAGGGAACAGCCGTGCAGAAGCTCATTCCTCCATCTCTGATACACACACGGATATATTTACACACATTCATCATCCTCCAGTGTTTAATGAAGCCTACAGAAGCCCAGTGCAGGGACGCGCACGCGCACACACACACACACACACACACACACCATCATCAACGTTATTATTGCTGAGTCCCACAATAATGAGTTCAATAATCTTAATTTCGCCTCCAGACTGAGGAATATTAGAGAGAGAGTCCAGGTGAACATGCAGAGGTCAGCGCTAATCCAGAGAATCACCCCACACACACACACACACACACACACACACACACACACACACATATATGTCAGTGTTATAGCCTATCACACGCCAGCTCCCTGTATCAATCATTACATGTGTGATGTTCTGCTGGCCCCGTACTGAGTGTGTGTGTGCGAGAGTGAGTGTGTGTGTGTGTGTTGACATCAGTGTTATTCTCTGGAGCTCTACAGATGGACGGGCCAGTGCTGGTCAGCGTGTGTCCTCGCTGTGTGTTTGTGTGTCCTCTGCGTGTGTGTCCACATGTCCGTCCGTCAGCGGGGGCTCTGGGGCCCGAGAGCTGAGGTGCTGCTGCAGGTCCTCCAGGCTGAGATGCGGAGAGCGGCGGTGCAGGAGCTGCTGCGAGTCTGCACACACACACACACACACACACACACACACACGTAGATTACTCATTTAGCTGAGTCTGATTACTGATCTGATCCAGGACAGTTCAGTTCCTCAGAGCTGAAGAACTGACCTGAGACCTGCGGCTCAGATCCAGTCTGCAGCCAGTGTTGTGTCTGTGTGTGCTGAAGCATGTGTGTGATGTGTGTCATGCATGTGCCGTGTTAGCGTTAGGTATGTCTTGCGCGTGTGTGTGTGTGTGTGTGTGTGTTCCAGCATGTTCAGAGCTTCACCTCTCCCAGACTCCTCCTCCTCTGCGCTGCGGCTCCTCCTCTTCAGTCGGTGGGCCAGAGAGCGAGGCCGGCGAGCGGCTGCAGGGCCTGAGGAGCGAGAGCGCACACACACACACACACACACACACACACACACACACACAGGTGAGCAGACCACTAGTGTTAGCATTAGCTCTAGCATTAGCGCTGTACTGACCGGCGGTGGCGGCGCTCTGCTCCAGCGCAGACACCCATTGGCTGAGGTTGGACAGCAGGAAGTGTGCGCTCTGGATCTGCTCGCTGCACCAGGACTGATGGACCCGCAGAGACCCGTTCACCTCGCTCAGCCCGTCACGGAGAGCCTGCACATCCTGCGGTCACAGCACAGGTGCATTATGGGTACGCCAGTGTGTGCAGGAGACTGATCGAGCATCGAGCATCGCCCGAACACGAGTCATCTACAACAGGGATTCTCCACCGCGACCCACTACTGAGCCACAGCCATCCTGCAGCTGAGCCACGAGCTTACAGAACTCAGTATGAGCCGGTTCTGTCATTAATGAGCGGCGTCAGACTGATCTGTGATGCTCGCTCTCCTGTTCACGGAGGAACTCTGCCTCATGTCTGATCATTCACCCCTCTGCGTGAGCTGGCGCGTCTCCTCGTGTGGTTGTGTTGGATATATCTGCAGAGCTGTCCTAATGAAAGTATGCGAGTGTTTTAGAATGACGCGCGCACATACAGGAGGATCTACGAGACTCAGCGCTGCTTCTGTTAGAGACTGTAGGATAATCCAGCAGACGCGCTCTGATAACACATCCAGCCGCACACACACCCGCCATCACACACACACACCATCACACACACACACCATCACACACACACCATCACACACACACACCATCACACACACACACCATCACACACACACACACACACACACACACACACACCATCACACACACACACCATCACACACACACACACACACACCATCACACACACACACCATCACACACACACACCATCACACACCATCACACACACACGCCATCACACACACACACGCCATCACACACACACACCATCACACACACACACACCATCACACACACACACCATCACACACACACACACACACACCATCACACACACACACACACCATCACACACACACCATCACACACACACACGCCATCACACACACACAACCGCCATCACACACACACACCATCACACACACACACCATCACACACACACACACCATCACACACACACACACACCATCACACACACACACACACCATCACACACACACACGCCATCACACACACACACCCGCCATCACACACACACACACGCGCCATCACACACACACACCATCACACACACACACACACACACCATCACACACACGCCATCACACACACACACGCCATCACACACACACACGCCATCACACACACACACACACACACACACACACACCATCACACACACACACGCCATCACACACGCCATCACACACACACACACCATCACACACACACACACCATCACACACACACGCCATCACACACACACGCCATCACACACACACGCCATCACACACACACGCCATCACACACACACGCCATCACACACGCCATCACACACACACACACGCCATCACACACACACACACACACACACGCCATCACACACACGCCATCACACACACACACACCATCACACACACACACGCCATCACACACACGCCATCACACACACACACGCCATCACACACACCCGCCATCACACACACACGCCATCACACACACACACGCCATCACACACACACGCCATCACACACACCCGCCATCACACACACACACACGCCATCACACACACACGCCATCACACACACACACACACACCATCACACACACACACACGCCATCACACACACACACACGCCATCACACACACACACCATCACACACACACACACGCCATCACACACACACGCCATCACACACACACGCCATCACACACACACGCCATCACACACACACACACGCTGCCCCAGATTCAGGCTGTGACTGTATTTTACACGCAGCTGTATATTAATGAATAGTAGATATTAATAAATAAAGGTTTAAATGAGCGTTTCATGCAAACATTCTAGTAATGATGTCAGACAGTTTCAGGACAACATATCCCTGAACACACACACACACACACACACACACACACACACACACACACACACACTACTGCTGTTATTACAGCAGACATACAGTGAATCTGCATCAGTGTGTTGTGTTTCAGTGTGTGTGTGTGTGTGTGTGTGTGTGTGTGTGTGTGTGTGTGTGTGTGTGTGTGTGTGATCCTCCAGTGAGCGCTCTCCTCAGTGTTTTCTACATAACTCTTCATTCCTGCATGGCTGTGTTGCTCCAGTGTTCCTGGTAGAGTTTTGAATAGTGTGTTATGATGTTAACACTGGAGCTGTGCTGGACAGTAAACTGCGCGCACACACACACACCCACACACACACACAGGGCTCAGTATTGACTGCTCTGACTAACCCGTCTTCAGTTTACCGGCACCAGGTTTATCCTCTTCATTAAACAGGAAATATAGAGAGTTTCCAGAACAGCAGATGTTCAGGCAGAGCTCAGTGTTTGCACTAAACACACACACACACACACACACACACACACAATAATATTATCAAGTTCATCATTTCAGTAAATTTAGCTATTTCCCCAACACAGGCCTCGCAGCATCAGACAGGAGTCCTGCAGAGCTGTCAGAGGGGTTGTGAGCGGTTCTTCTTCAGAATAGTGTTCAGGTCACTGCTGATGCTGCTGGAGGAAAACCTGTCCTGACTCACTCCTCCAAAACAGCCCAGTGCTCAATAATGTTCAGCTCAGGGTACTGTGCAGGCCATGGGAGATGTTCAGCTTCACTGTCATGTGCATCAGACTGCTCCGTCTCCAGTCCTGCTGTGTGTATCACTGCATCATCATCCTGACACACACCACCTCCTTCAGGACACAGAGATTAACCCACTGGGTCACATGCTCCTCCAGAATGGTTGGGTAGTCCTGGTCAGTGACCCAGCGCCCATCCAGCACCAGTATTGGTGTAGGAAACACCATGATATTGTGCCCAAACCATCAGTGACCCCGCATGCTTGACTCTGGGCTTCATCAGTGGTCTGGGTGGGCCGCTCCTGTGGGGCTTCTCCACACCGTAACTCTCCCGCATGTGGGAAACACAGTGAAGCTGGATCATCAGAGATCAGCACATGCTCCACACCGTCCACAGCTCCAGATCTCCAGCCGGCGTTCGGCGTGTGCAGGAGTGAGCGGAGGTTTGGGTCATGTATACTGACCCGGTGGAGCTCCAGAGCAGCAGTTCTGCTGGACACAGGAGAGTGGAGCAGCACATGTCATTCTGCAGTGAGTCGGGCCGCTGTGCTCTCATGTGTTCTGGCTGAATCAGGGTTAGCAGAGTTATAAAGCAGACAGAGCGCCTACAACACCAGAGCTTCAGTCTCACTGTCCAAACCCTGCACACACACACACACACACACACACACACACACTCCTGTGCGCTGCAGTGTCAGTGAGCTGTTTCACCTGTTTGAGACTCTCACAGCTGCTGTTTGCTGCTTTCGCTTCATTCTGTGGCAGAAACAGAGAAACACACACAAACACACCATTACACTGAGCAGAGGAGCCCTTCCAGAGGCTGTGTGTGTGTGTGTGTGTGTGTGTGTGTGTGTGTGTGTGTTGCAGCACCTGCAGCTGCTGTCCGCCGCTCCTCTGCAGATCAGACACGTCGTGCTGTACACTGGTGACGGTGCTGCCGATCGACGCCACGCTCTGCAGAGAGACAGAGAGAGAGAGTGTGTGTGTGTGTGTAATGCTGTTATACTGTACGGTGTAGTGTTACTGTGTTGGATATCTGATCATCACACACACACACACACACACACACACACACACGTCTGACCTTCTGCAGCTCCTCGACGGTGTGTGGGAGAGCGATCAGGTCTGAAGCTGACTTAATGTTGGCCTTCAGGTGAGAGACGGCAGAATCCAGAGCGCTCAGCTGCGCACACGCACACACACACACACACACACACACACAGCATTAACACTCAAACACACCACAGTATAAACGCACCACAGCATTCTCCCACACACACCTTGAGCTGCAGGTCGGTCAGGTTGCTCCACACGCGTCTCTCTCCGCTCTGCAGCTCCTCCAGCTTCATCTGTTTGTTCTTCAGCTCCTCGCTGAGCTTCAAGATCTCATGAGACGAGAGTTTCTGCCCTGTCTCCACTGTGACGCGAACATACACACACACACACACACACACACACACACACACACACAGACAGACAGACAGAGAGAGAGAGAGAGAGACACTTTATAGGTCCTCTATATTCTGTTTTAGAGCTCACCCTTTAACCAGTGTTGTCCTTGGATGTGACTGGCGGAGTGTGTGTGTGTGTGTGTGTGTGTGTGTGTGTGTGTGTGTGTGTGTGTGTGTGTGTCGTACTGATGTGGATCTTCTCCTTCATGGAGTCCAGGTCCTCCTTGAGTGCGATCTGCATCCAGATGAGTCCAGCGCAGGCCATCACACACGCGGCCAGCAGCACGAACACACACAGCGGATAGCAGAGCGAGCAGCACTGCAGAGACCTCCTGCACACACACACACACATACATACACACACACACACACACGCACGCACACACACACACACACACACACACACACACACACTGTTTAAAGCTGATTTCTGCAGCGGTGTGTTTAGCATCTTCAACTGTCTGACTAATGAAGCCTCATTTCCTTCAAAAACAGGAATATTCTGCAAAAATAAATCATTAATATTCAGCAGTAAAATCCGTCAATATTCAGTAATAGTCATCTATATTCAGTGTTATTCATGCATGTTCAGTGATATTCAGCAGTAATTTTCATCTATATTCAGTAATTTTCATCTATATTCAGTGATATTCAGCAGTGATATTCACCGGTGTTAGTCATCTATATTCAGGTGTATAGATGTATTCTATATATTCTATATGATGTTGTTGATCTATATCCCCGTGCTCCAGCAGCAGCGGGTGTGTCCGCCTCCTCCCCCGGGCCGCAGTGCTCCACTCACCCGCCGCACAGGCCTCCTCCGCCGCCTCCTCCTCCGCTAAACCCGCCGGTGTCCCCGGAGCTGCAGTCGGAGCCGGACTCGGGCTCGGGCGCGGGGCTCAGCAGGCGATGTCCGCAGCTCTGGCTCTTCCTGCGGCCCCCGATCAGCGCGTTCAGCTCCTTCCGCTTCTTCATCTTCTTCTGCGGGCTCATGGCGTGCGGCGGCCGGCAGCGGAGCTCATCAGAGCGGCCTCGGCTGGAGCTCCGGGCCGTGCGTGCGTGTGTGTGTGCGAGTGTGTGTGTGTGTGTGTGTGTGTGTCAGCCGCTCACCGCCACCATAATCCGCTACCGGTAATCTGACGGTATCCCAATGACAGTCGCTTTCTGAACTGACGCAATTATGAACACGACACAGGGCGACATAAACACCTATAACCGCTCCTGAAGATCTGCCATCAACAACACACCGCTGTCTTCCGTCCGAGACTGACAGGAAACGCCTTTGATTGGCGAAGCGCGCAGAGGGGCGTGTCATAGCAGACTGACGTCTTCAAACTTCAGAGGACCTGCAGGGGGCGCTCCATAAATATATACACTAGATATCGCATAGGGACCCAGAGCATGCGTCAATAGCGCCGCCATATTGGTACAGGGCTCCCAGGACAAGTGTCATTCAACCGCACTAGTCAAGACAGTGTTATTACGTGAAGATGCGGGACTTTAGCGCTGTCTACGGGTGTAGTAACGAGCAAACAAAGAAAACAAAGCACAAAGGCAGAACATTTCATAGGTAACTCCAACTCGCACTAAACACTCGGCTTATGCTAGTTTTGTTGAATAAAATCAGCAAATAATGCAAAAGAAACATGACAACGAGATGCTGCGCTACCAGAAACTGGTATTATTGTCGGCTAACGTTAGTGAAAGAGTCGTTCGGGGGATTCATTCACAAGCGAGTCGCTCCGTCAGTATGAGCAGTGAAAGCAGGAGAGGAGCTGTGTTCAGGACATGATTAGATCAAATTTAACAGGGAGGGTGAATAGTACATCTGTACACAAACACAAGCTTTTTGTCAGGAATGCCTGTGCGGTCACTGATCCATCAATGTAGAAAAGTGATGTAAAATTATAATTTTCGTAATTAGAAAAAAAAAATTACATACTAATATACTGTATTATTACATACTGTATATATCTATGGGGGCGCTCCATAGATATGTTGATTATATGTCGCCTACCCTGTTGTCTATTGGAAGGAATGCGTCAGTTGAGCCGCCATTTTGGAACAGGGTAGCGCTCCATTGAAATAAATGCGGAACCAAGGTACAGTGGAGGACTGTGGCCATCCAAAGCCAGAGATATACACATATATCTATGATCGGGAGTTTGCTGGACGTTAGTATGCAATTTTTTTTTTGAATTACAAAAAATTATAATTTTACATCACTTTTCTACATTGAAAAGAAACACACACACACACACACACACACACACACACACACACACACGCACGCACACACACGCGCACACACACACACACACACACACACACACACACACAAACACACACACACACACACACACACACACACACGCACACGCGCACACACACACACACACACACACACACACACACACACACACACACACACACACACACACACACACACACACACACTGAATGAAGATCTTTTGCTGGTTCAGGGCAGAGCTCTTTCAGGTTTGATTACTTTAGAGTTTCAGAGATCATCTGCAGTGTGTGTGTGTGTGTGTGTGTGTGTGTGTGTGTGCGTAAAGTAAAGACAGCGCTGAGCATCATCCGTCAGTGGTGTTGAGTGTGCTGGTAGATGATGAGCCGAGACGATGGTGACTGATCTCTGATGATGTTTATTGAATGATGATCTTCAGACGCTGCGGACACACACACACACACACACACACACACACACACACACACACACACACACACACACACACACACACACACACACACACACACACACAAAGCAAACTACCCTGAGCTGCAAATATGAGCACATCATCATCATCATCATCATACAGAGTGGTCAGCGCAGGCATCAGACCAACAATGATTGTCTCAGTCAGTGCACATCACCACAGTCTGTGTGTGTGTGTGTGTGTGTGTGCACGCATTAGGGTTCCAGTCTGTGTGTGTGTGTGTGTGTGTGTGTGCACGCATTAGGGTTCCAGTCTGTGTGTGTGTGTGTGTGTGTCAGGGCTCCAGCAGAGGGCCTCTGCGCTGTGGAGGTGTGTGTGTGTGTGTGCGCTGCAGACGCTCTGCTGGTCTCCTGCCCCCCCGCCGCCGCTGTGATGTGTGTGTCGTGTGTGTCCAGCGCGCGGCAGCAGGAAGTGCGTCACACAGGTGTGTGCAGCTGCTGATTCCGCAGAAGAGTGTGTCGTCCGCCTGCGAGCCCTCGGAGCTGCCGTCAGACAGAACGTCCTCCACACGCACACACTCCTGATGCATGCTGACCTGCGGACACACTGCAGCACTCACACACTCCGGGACCGCCAGCTTACTGCTCTTCTGCAGGAACACACACACACACACACACACATTATTTACATAATCAACTCTGAACTACAGTGATGTGTGTGTGTGTGTGTGTGTGTGTGTGTTTGTTTGTGTGTGTGTTTGTGTGTGTGTGTGTGTGTGTTGTCTTACTTTGCTGACTGCAGGGTGCTCAGGGCCAGTGGCACGCTCACACACTGCTGAAACACACACAGACAGAGAGAGAGAGTTATAGAGGAGGGGGTAACACTCACACACACACACACACACACACTCACACACACACACACACAGGTAATGGACCCACCTTTAGCTGCAAGGAGGGCAGAGAGAGCCGGCGGGTCGGAAGCTCTGCGTCTTACACACACTCCACCATCACCAGAGCACTCTCTGAACACACACAGCAGACAGGGTCACAAACAGTGCGTGTGTGTGTGTGAGCAGATAGTGAGCAGGTCAGTCATGACCGGTGTGTGTTCTGACCTGTCAGTGGTGCTGCAGGATGTGTGTGTGTGTGTGTGTGCAGCTGCAGTCTCCCTCAGCTGACGCTGGTGCACACACAGCAGCAGGACGAGCAGCACACACAGGAGCACACACAGCAGCAGGTACACCTGCCTGTCCCACACCTGCGGAGCGCACAAGATACACTCTTCATCATCATCCTCCTCCTCCTCTGGTGTTCGGGTGAAATATGCTTGACATAAACCTCAATACATTAGTGTGCTGCAGGTGAAGGAGGCGGAGCTCCAATATAAACCCGCCCCTACTCAATATTCACTTTCAGTCTGTGTCCGTGAGAGGTGTGTGTGAGTGCGCATGTGTGTGTGTGTGTCTGTGTGCTGAACAGTGTGTGTTTATGGTGTGGCGCTCACACCTCCTGCTGCAGCT
>NC_133177.1:65000-82500 GCF_049306965.1 Danio rerio
GATGCATGAGGTGTTCACAGCTCCTCACACACTCCACACTGATGTAAAACACAGTTCTCTGCTGTAAAGCTCACGCAGGCCTGATCTCTCCGTAAACTCAGACATTATTAACAGATTACAGTGTGCTGCTCCTCATCAGACACACACACACACACACACACACACACACACACACACAGACACCTTGGCCTCAGGGTTGGAGGACAGGATCTTGGCTCCACACTCCACAGAGGCGTAGTTGGTGAAGATCTGCTGGAGCTTCTTGCCGGTGTTGTGGAGACTCTGAGACAGATGCTGCGAGACCTGACCTGCGCACACACACACACACACACACAGCGTCAGAGACACACACAGTCAGTCAGACACACACACACACACACTCACACACTCACTCTTCTCCTCCTCCATCATGATCTTGCTCCACTCCTCAAAGGTGGGGATCTGCTGGTCTCTGCAGGGCGGAGTGTGGTCAGTGTCTGCGGTGCTGCTGGAGCCCTGAGAGGAACACACACGCACGCACACACACACACACACACACACACACACACACACACACACACAGAGTCAGTGTGAAGCAGAAGCAGGTTGACGGTGTGTTGGGCGGTCCCGTGTTGTCTCAGTTGAACTGTAACTGGTGTCTGACTGCAGCTGGAGTATGAGCAGGGTTAGATTATTCAGATCTTTGGCTTTATCTGATCTGATGTCAGTATATAGTGTAGATGGATGTTCGACCCTTTCGTCGTCACCTGTAACTGTTACATGTGTTCATTCGGGTGCTCGTGCCGCTCCTCGCCGTCTCGCTCTCGTCAGTGTTGATCATTGAACAGAGGGAACTGGCGAATGCTTCAGATGGCCGCTCGTGTGCTCGCTCACTCTATAGTATTTTAGATTAGTCCCCTTAGCGGTCCCCTTTCAGGTAATCTTATCTCTGATCAGAGGCCATTATTACAGATGTACCTGACTACAGTCCTCTAGAATAACTCAGGCTTAGCCCAGCTCACGTGTCCCATCTACACTTCATTTACAACAGCATTACTGTCAAACACGGGTCCGGTACACTATCTGGGTTAGTTGTGCCCTAGACAGAAATAACCCCTTTTCCACCAAGTACACTTGAGGGAATCAGGAGGTATTTTGGGGAGAGGACCTGAATACTGACAGCCCTTCAGCAGCCCTAAAGTTTGATGTGTTTACTGAGATTATGCCTACTGCTGAGGGAACGAGACCATCATACCAGTCACACCGAGAGTCACAAAAGTCACGGGCACTGATGCAGAACACACACACACACACACACACTCCGAGACGGCCAGTCTGTGAGCTGGCTGAGGGGAACAGCAGGGGAAGGGAGAGGAGTGTGAGAGTATGGCGTGTGGAGGCCGGTGTTTATATCGTCCATATGTGCATGCATAAAGTCTCTGAGATTCCTCAAATATTACAGCATCCAACCTGATGCCGGCGTGTGTGTGTGTGTGTGTGTGTGTGTGTTCAGTACCTGCTCCTTCAGGATGCGTGAGGTGTTGCTCCTCTTGCCGCTCGACTCTTTGCTGTGTTTTCTGCTCTGGCGGATGCTGACGCTCTCCTGACCTGCTGGAAAACTGAAACACACACACACACACACACACACACACACACACACAAACACACACACGCGCACACACACACACACACACACACACACACACAAACACACGCACACACACACACAGATGAGGACACTGTGTGAACGCATTGGCACACTGCAGAATCAGAACCAGTCCAATACTGAATCCTAACGTTTGCTCCATGTGGTCTGGTCTCGGTCGTTCAGATCTGGCTCGAGAGCTTCATGACGGATAACAGAGAGCCGGCTGATTTGGCTATGTTCACCAATACTCTGTCTGCAGATGTTCTGGAGTCCCTTCGCCACATTTGGGCACATTTAATCGACCAGCAATGGTGCTGTACAAGCCTGTCAACTGGAAACCCGGGGTGACTCCCGGGTCATGTGCTCGTCATGTGGACTGCCTGTTGAGTAATGCCTATGAATGAAAGACAATCCCCTGACGTGTTTCCATTAGGCAGTTTTGTGAATAATACGCCACAGTTCTCCTCGTATTCTGGGTCAGTCACAGTGTTTTACCCCTCTCAGCAGACGGAACGCTCTGTACGTGTCTGAAATGGTGACGTCTGCTACTGAAGGAAAGCTGGTGTCGGCTGCAGGACACAGGTGTAGACGAGAAGACCAGCAGCACCAGTGTTCATCCTGTAACACTGATGTAGGACAGTCACGGACTTACAGAAGATTCAGCACTGAGCCTCACGAGCAGACGGGTAACGACCAATCCTGAGTGTGATGGTATGGGGCGTGGCTTCGCCCTCCATGGCTCATTGGAGGACAGTGTCTTGGGGATGGACCAAACCAGGTCACTAAGACACCTCCTGCATCAGTAACACCTTGCTTTCTGCATTAGCCTGCTCATGCTAGCTGTGCTCTCTGCCCCCTCTCGCCTGCTCGGACACCGCACCACCAAGCGACTGGGTCACCACCAACTTTCCACACAACCTCTTAAAGTCTCGGGACCGTCCAAACCGCAGGAAGAACTTCCGCAACCGGATCTCAGCAGAGTCCATCACCCCCGTAACCCAGGACAACATCCAACACACGGGTGAGTGAATCCCAACGACATCACCGAGTCACCAACCAATCAGAAGCGCGCACACACACACACACACACACACACACACACACACACACACACAGCATCTGTTCACCTGAGCGGAGCGTCACACAGCGACTCTTCTGCAGCAGCACAGGTGGATGAGGAGGAGCTACTGAGAGAGCACACACACACACACACACACATACACAGAGAGGTGTTGGTTTTTGTGAGTTGTGGGGACACTGCAGTGTTTTCCACAGCTGTTATACTCTACAGCAGGCATCCCCAAACTCAGTCCTGGAGGGCCGGTGTCCTGCAGAGTTTAGCTCCAACCCTAATCAAACACACCTGAACAAGCTGATCAAGCTCTTACTCGCTATACCTGAAACACCCAGGCAGGTGTGGCAGGGCAAGTTGGAGCTGCAGGAACACCGGCCCTCCAGGACCCAGATTGGTGACCCCTGCTCTACAGAATGTCCTCACACACACTCCTCTACTCCAGCGGAGTCAGACACATCATTATACTAGAGTGTGTCCTGATATGCGCACACACACACACACACACACACACACACACACATTCTGTCTGAATGACGGCACTGACCTGCAGGAGGATCCACACACACACGGCGCTGCTGGAACCGGAAAGATGTGTGTGACACGTGAGGAGGAAGAGGAAGAGGAGGAGTCTACAGCACTGATGAAGAGTGGAGAGCTGACGGAGGCCTGCGCACGCACACACACACACACACACATGCACACACACGTTTATTGTTGTGAATTGTGGGGACATTCACAGGTTTCCATTGTTTTTTTACTGCACAGAATGTATGTTATAACGACCTAACTCCACCCTTCTCCAACCCCGCCCTCCCCTAACCCCACCCTTCTCTAACCCCACCCCTAGAACACTAACTCCGCCCTCTCAGGACACTGAGGTCAGCTTGACTGAATATATGGTTCTGTGTGAGTCTGAAGCGTTTGGAGAAACGAGGACTTCAGCAGTGTCCTCATAATACACCCGCGTGTCCTTACACACACCTGTGTCCTGATATGTCTCACACACACACACACACACACACAGGAATATTATTGTCCAGGTGTCTCGTGTGTTCAGACCTGATGCTCTGTCCTCTTCTCCGTGTGTGTGTCTCCTTCAGGTTGTGTGTTCTGTGTGTGTTTGTGTCTTTGCTCTGAACATTGGCCATGATGAACAGCACACCTGTGCAGAGGATCATGGGTAATCAGTGACGTTTGAACTATTATAACACACACTACAGACGATCAATAACTGCATATCAACATAATAATAAAACAGTAACACACACACACACACACACACACACAGCAGTTTCCGATCATCACTGCAGATATTAGAGCTTCCTGAATACAAAGGTCATCAATATTCAACACACACACACTCTCTCTCTCTCACACACACACACACTCTCTCTCTCTCTCACACACACACACACACACTACAGACTACGTGTATATCATATTCATCCGCCATGATGATGTACTCTTTACTACTGTTTGTTAGGTTACGGACACAAAATACACACACACACACACGTTCATTATACAGTTCAAACACGTATATTACACACACACACACACACACACACACACACTGATATTGATAATGATCAGAGACGCACCAGAGTCCGCAGACTGTGAGCAGCAGCTGGATCTTCATCCTCCACACACACTCATCCTTACAGCAGCTCAGACTGAACTCTCACACACTCTCACACACGCGCGCACACCGCGAACTTCAGACTTTCAGATTAGATCAGGTGGAGCTCTGCTGTAAACAGATCCGTCACCGCTGCTCATCAGCTCGCACATCATTGGTTCAGCAAAACCCGCGCGGAGAAAAGTAACGCACAGCACGTGATGCTTCCTCTGCTGTGTGGTCAATGATCTGACGCTAGATGCGGACAGCAGCAGGCTTTAAGACGGAATGAAAGCTTCATAAAAACATTATAATCACTCATCTCACAACACCAGCCGACGCACTCCTGTCCTGACCCTTTCTGATGAGCTTTCGTTTTGTTCTTCTTCTATGGTGTGTGGCGCGCTGAAGTTACGCCGCCCTCTACTGCTCAGCGGCGGACACAGGCGTCACCAACAGCAGCATCACCGCTCATCATCATCATCATAACAATAATCACCGCTCATCATCATCATCATAACAATAATCACCAACAAAATGGATCTGTCACTAATTTTTCTCTCTGTTATGAATATATAAAGGTTATCCGACACACCACTGCTCCAGAAATGACCCAGTGTTCTCCTGCTGACACCGGCTGCTGTTCAGTTCAGTTCAGTATTGATCATCAAATATTGCTTCTTCCCAGCTCCTGTTCATCTGACCCAGCTCCTGTTCATCTGACCCAGCTCCTGTTCATCTGACCCAGCTCCTGTTCATCTGACCCAGCTCCTGTCTCGCTACAGCCCAACCCGCTCTTCAAGATCTCTACACTCAGGGCTTCTGAAGAGCAGAGTCCACTAAAGGAGGTCGAGCCCTCTCATTTATGGCTCCTGAACTCTGGAATGGGCTTCCTGATGATGTGCGAGGCTCATGATGATAAGTGGGCACCACACAGGTGAGTGGGCTCTACAAACCACCTGTAGGACACACTCCTCCTGTCCTAATGCAGGTTTGTCTCCTTCTCTTTGGTCAGCTGGTGAGGTTTGTTTCTCCGCTGTCCTGCTTGGTTTGGGTCTTGTGGAGCTGTGCATGGATGATTCGCTCTGCAGTGTTTGGACTCTCAGCAGTGAAGATTAAAGCAGTTTAAGAATTCGCTCAACAGCGCTCAAATGTTAGCCGGAAATGCGTCGGTATCATGACGAGTCTAATAGTGACAGAATCAGGTCATTAGCTTTAGTTTGAGAAGTGTGTTTGGGAGAGATAACGTCAGCTAACGAGCACCTGATCTGATCTCACACACACACACACACACACACACACACACACACACACACACACACACACACACACACACACACACACACACACACACACACACAGATTGAGACGCAGAGTCAGGGTGTATTGATAGTTCCTTAATACAGTTTATTTCATACATATAGAGGTACAGAACATCAAGCCATAATGAAACACACAGTGTGTCTGTCTGACTGAGAAACACTCGTCATCAACTCAGCGCTGATGCACGCACACACACAGACACACACACACACACACACACTGCTGCTTCTCCGTCTGCTCATATTCAGCTTCTCCTGCGCTCAATCCAGGAGAAAAACCAGCTGTATTCAGTCTGAGTGAATGAGTGTGTGTTTGTTATTCTGTCTGTGTGTGTTTATTGTCTGCGTGTGTGTGTGTGTGTTATTCCGTCTGCGTGTGTGTGTTTATATGAGGACAGCACAGGTAGATCATCACTCTTCACACTGATAAATAAACACCGCTGATAAACCGATACACTGAAGAGGAACGAGCACACCAGATACACACACCTACACATGATGAACACACACACTCCTGCTGTAATGATGATCAGAGTAAGAGTGTGTCTCGGCGCGGGCGCTGCATGCTGTCTCACACTCCTGCACGAGTCTGACTAACAACACGGTGATGTGTGTGAACACTGAAGAGGAGGACCAGAGCAAGCGAGCAGCTCACCGATGCCTGACCCGAGGAGACGACACACACACACACACACACACACACACACACACACACACACACACACGACTACTGCTGGATTATTGCAGAGTAAAGACTGTCTGGATCAGTGTGTAGCGCTGACAGACACGCACACAAACACACACACACACTGCACAGCAGAACAAGTGCATGAACTGGTATTGCAGGCAGGGGGCGCTACTCCACAGATCAACACCACAGGGCAGAACCAGCGCTCAGAGCAGCGTCTGCGGGTCTACACGACTATATCACCCGCGATCACCGCAAGCCAGACTTCAACAGCTGAACCAAGAGAAATAACGGGACGTCTGAGCGTCTGCATGAGCGCAGAATAACCACACACACACACACACACACACACACACACACACACACACACTTATCAATAAATTAGTAACCGCTATCAGAACACAAATATATCACACATCCTTAAACTACTGTACACATTTATCTCTAATTCACACACACACACTTCCAGCTTAAATACACGCACGCACACGCACACACACATTGTGGTATAATGTGACAGAAGAATGAGGACACGCATATCAACACACTAAAATAAACAAACATGCTTGGCTATAGAGGCCAGTGCTGAGGACCGACCGACCACACACACACACTCACACACACTCACCGAACCACAGGCACGGACGACACTACTGTACACACACACACACACTGCACTGATGAGGAGGAGGAGCGTGACATGCAGGAGCACAAACACAGCTTTGGTGGAGAACAAACACCAGAAATCCAGGAGGAGAAACACACTGCAGTACAGCAGACCACCACTAGGGGGGAACCTGCCGAGTAGGGGACGGTGGAGGACGACGACTGCAGGAGGAAGAGGAGATGAAGGAGGAGGCAGAGGAGGAGATGAAGAAGGAGGTAGAGGAGGAGATGAAGGAGGAGGTAGAGGAGGAGGAGGAGCAAGAAGAGGAGGAGGTAGAGGAGGAAGTGAATGAGGAAGAGAGGGAGGAGGAGGAGCAAGAGGAGGAGGAAGAGGAAAGGAGAAAGAAAATGAGGGGGAAGAGGAGGAGAAGGAAAAGGAGGAGGCGAAGGAGGAAGAGGAAAACAAGAAGGAGAAGAAGAGGAGGAGAAATGGATGGACAGAGGAGAGAGAGAGAGAGAGAGCAGTGTTAGTATCAGCAGTGTTCAACAGTAACAGTGTTCAGGTCAGTGCTGCTGCTCCTCCAGCTGTGATCTGCTCCTCTACACATCTGTCTCTCCTTCACACCCTCACATTACTCTGCAGTGTCCAGTTCTGCATCTCTCTCTCTCTCTTAGTTTAACACCTATCAGAGAATCAGGAGGTGTCATGGGCGGAGCTTCTGAGTCCACAGAGCAGAGCAGCAGCCTCCGCTTAGCGATACACTGAATCTGATACGCAACTAAACACACCTGTTCTCTTTCAGGTCCTGTAGCACACTAATCTCACAGGTTTTGTTCATGTCACATGTAGACAGTAAAACATCTGTTCAGGATGCCCCAAGCGCAGTCAGCATCATGCACAACGAGTGTAGGAGTACTTGCTCTGTGATTCTAACATGATATTAACACTGAGATAACTGCAGAAACCACAGAAGGGAAACCTCACTAACCCTCACTAACCCCCATATCCTCACTAACCCCTAACTAACCCCCCATATCCTCACTAACCCCTCATATCCTCACTAACCCCTAACTAACCCCCCATATTCTCACTAACCCCTAACTAACCCCCATATCCTCACTAACCCCTCATATCCTCACTAACCCCTAACTAACCCCCCATATCCTCACTAACCCCTAACTAACCCCCCATATCCTCACTAACCCCCCATATCCTCACTAACCCCCCATATCCTCACTAACCCCTAACTAACCCCCCATATCCTCACTAACCCTCCCTTACCCTCACTAACCACCCATATCCTCACTAAGCCTCATTTACCCTCACCAAGCCTACCTAACCCTCACTTACGCTTCCTAACCCTCATCAACCCTCACTAACCTTCACTTACCCTTACTTACCCTCCCTAACCATCACTAACTTTTCCTTACCCTCACTAACCCCCCCTATCTTCACTAACCCTCACTAACCCTCACGTACCCTCCTGAACGCTCACTAACTCTCACTTATCCTCCCTAACCCTCACTTACCCTCCCTAACCCTCTCTAACTCTTACCAACCCTCACTTACTCTCCCTAACCCGCTGTAAGCCTCCCGAACCCCCACTAACCCTTACTAACCCCCCATATCCTCACTAACCCTTACTAACGCTCACTAATCCCCCTTACCCTCACTAACCCTCCCTTACCCTAACTAATCCCCCCAGTTCCTCACTAAGCCTTACAAACCCTCACTAAGCCTACCTTAGCCTCACTAAACTCCATAACTCTCACTAACCCTCCCTAACCCTCACTTACCCTCCCCAATCCTTCATAAGCCTCACTAAACCACCATAACCCCCACTTCCCCTCCCTAACCATCCGTAAGCGTCGCTAACCTTCCCTAGCCCTCACATTCCCTCCCTAAACGTCCTTATCCCTCACTATCCCTCCCTAACCCTCAGTAACCCTTCAGTTTTGAGTTCTGCCTGCAGGTCAGGTAAGAAAGTAATCAGGCACACCTGAGACGAGTGTTTCAGTAAGATCAGAAATAAAGCAGATTAGAGGTGTGGGAAAGGCAGAATACAGCACTGAATGTGATCCAGAAGAAGCGGCTCACCTGGGGATGCTGGGCGGGGCCCTGTTGGGTCGATTGGGCACCTGCGGGTTGTCTGCGGGATTATTCAGGGGGCCCAGCGGCCCCGGGCGGAGAGGAGGCGGAGGAGCTCCTCGACCCGCTGGTCTCTGGCCTGCAGACATGCGGCGCGGGGCGCTGGGGCTAGGCGGAGGAGACCTGCACACACACACACACACACACACACACACACACACATACACACACAAAGATCATTTCCTGAGCTATTAGAGCTGAACTCAAACACTGATTCTGTCTCCTCTGACAAACAGACCCAGCACCACACCTACTGAGGGCCCTCACTGATCAGGGTGGCCTGTACTGTACTGTACTGAACTGAACTGCTCAGGGAATCAGGCCTGAGCTCTTCTGCAGTGTTTACCGGCTGAACAGAGCAGTACTCGGCATTCCTCGGCATTAGTGTTACCTGCGGGATCCGCCCGCGCCAGCACTGAGCCAGGAGTTGTCCACGGGTGGAGGCAGGGGGGTGGAGATGGTGGTGGTGGAGATGTCCCCGATGATGGCCAGCGCCTCCTTCAGGGCGGTGTGTGTGCGCAACACCTCGTCCCGGCGCTGCACCTGCTCCTGCGACTCGTCCATCAGCGCATTCTGGTCCCCGGCGGAGTACAGCTGGGCCAGCAGCTCCGCATTGATGAAGTCCTTCACCTGAGGGCAGCAGAGGCGGAGTTACAGCAGGTGTGCTGCGGTACAGGCACAGAGTCCAACGTTACGGCCACAGTACACTTCAAATGAAATCGAAAAACAAGAACTGAAATGGCATCAACTTGATCTCGACCCGGCCAGAAGAAGATCAATATCAGTTCAGCAGTTCAAAATCAACAGCTCTGAGCTGCTATTGGTCCACGATGATGACACAATTAGTGGGCGTGTCTTAACCCTGGTATGCAGCTCATTTTTAGTACCAGTGTGTGCAATGTGATAAACCCGTCGCCACGGTGACGAGTATCTGACATCATTGATCATGAGGTGATCTTACGTTATTGATCATGAGGTGATCTTACGTTATTGATCATCAGGTGATCTTACGTTATTGATCATCAGGTGATTTTACGTTATTGATCATGCGGTGATTTTACGTAATTGATCATGAGGAGATCTTACGTTATTGATCATCAGGTGATCTTACGTTATTGATCATCAGGTGATTTTACGTTATTGATCATCAGGTGATTTTACGTTATTGATCATGCGGTGATTTTACGTAATTGATCATGAGGTGATCTTACGTTATTGATCATGAGGAGATCTTACGTTATTGATCATGCGGTGATTTTACGTTATTGATCATGAGGAGATCTTACGTTATTGATCATCAGGTGATCTTACGTTATTGATCATGAGGTGATCTTACGTTATTGATCATGAGGAGATCTTACGTTATTGATCATCAGGTGATCTTACGTTATTGATCATGCGGTGATTTTACGTTATTGATCATCAGGTGATCTTACGTTATTGATGATGAGGTGATCTTAGGTTATTGATCAATAGGTGATTTTACGTTATTGATCATGAGGAGATCTTACGTTATTGATCATGTGGTGATCTTACGTTATTGATCATCAGGTGATCTTACGTTATTGATCATGAGGTGATCTTACGTTATTGATCATGCGGTGATTTTACGTTATTGATCATGAGGTGATCTTACGTTATTGATCATCAGGGGATCTTACGTTATTGATCATGCGGTGATTTTACGTTATTGATCATGAGGAGATCTTACGTTATTGATCATGTGGTGATCTTACGTTATTGATCATGAGGTGATCTTACGTTATTGATCATGAGGAGATCTTACGTTATTGATCATCAGGTGATCTTACGTTATTGATCATGCGGTGATTTTACGTTATTGATCATCAGGTGATCTTACGTTATTGATGATGAGGTGATCTTAGGTTATTGATCAATGGGTGATTTTACGTTATTGATCATGAGGAGATCTTACGTTATTGATCATGTGGTGATCTTACGTTATTGATCATGTGGTGATCTTACGTTATTGATCATCAGGTGATCTTACGTTATTAATGATGCAGTGATTTTACGTTATTGATCTTTAGGTGATCTTACGTTATTGATCATACAGTGATTTTACGTTATTGATCATCAGGTGATCTTACGTTATTGATCATACAGTGATTTTACGTTATTGATCATCAGGTGATCTAACGTTATTGATTATGAGGTAATCTTACGTTATTGATAATGAGGTGATCTTACGTTATTGATCATCAGGTGATCTTACGTTATTGATCATCAGGTGATCTTACGTTATTGATCATCAGGTGATCTTACGTTATTGATCATGTGGTGTTCTTACGTTATTGATCATCAGGTGATCTTACGTTATTGATCATGTGGTGATCTTACGTTATTGATCATCAAGTGATCTTACGTTATTGATCATGTGGTGATCTTACGTTATTGATCATGCGGTGATCTTACGTTATTGATCATCAGGTGATCTTACGTTATTAATGATGCAGTGATTTTACGTTATTGATCTTTAGGTGATCTTACGTTATTGATCATACAGTGATTTTACGTTATTGATGATGAGGTGATCTTACATTATTGATCATGAGGAGATCTTACGTTATTGATCATGAGGTGATCTTACATTATTGATGATGAGGTGATCTTACGTTATTGATCATGAGGTGATCTTACGTTATTGATCATGAGGTGATCTTACGTTATTGATCATGAGGTGATCTTATGTTTTGATCATGAGGTGATCTTACGTTATTGATCATGAGGTGATCTTATGTTTTGATCATGAGGTGATCTTACGTTATTGATCATGAGGTGATCTTACGTTATTAATGATGCAGTGATTTTACGTTATTGATGATGAGGTGATCTTACGTTATTGATCATGAGGAGATCTTACGTTATTGATCATGAGGTGATCTTACGTTATTAATGATGCAGTGATTTTACGTTATTGATCAATAGGTGATCTTACGTTATTGATCATGAGGTGATCTTACGTTATTGATCATCAGGTGATCTTACGTTATTGATCATCAGGTGATCTTACGTTATTGATCATGAGGTGATCTTACGTTATTAATGATGCAGTGATTTTACGTTATTGATCTTTAGGTGATCTTACGTTATTGATCATACAGTGATTTTACGTTATTGATGATGAGGTGATCTTACGTTATTGATCATGAGGAGATCTTACGTTATTGATCATAAGGTGATCTTACGTTATTGATCATGCAGTGATCTTACGTTATTGATCATGAGGTGATCTTACGTTATTGATCATGAGGTGATCTTACGTTATTGATCATGAGGTGATCTTACGTAATTGATCATGAGGTGATCTTACGTTATTGATCATGAGGTGATCTTACGTTATTGATCATGAGGTGATCTTACGTTATTGATCATCAGGTGATCATACGTTATTGATCATGAGGTGATCTTACGTTATTGATCATCAGGTGCATGATGCTCTTGGGCATCAGGTCACGGATGCACTTGTTGACAATGGCCATGTACGAGTCCACCAGGTTCCGGATCGTCTCCACCTTCCGCTCTAGCTGAGGGTCCATGGAGAAGTTCTCAGCTGGACCAGAGCTGTCACTCTCCACCTACAGAGACAAAAACACCAGCAGTCAATGTGTGTGTGTGTGTGTGTGTAAGAGAGAGAGAAACTGTGTGTGTGTGTTTGTGTATTCTGACCGCAGCTTTCTCTGGATAGACCCCGGCCCGCAGCAGTGAAGCCCTCCAGCTGTCCACCTCCTCCTGAGTGTCGCAGGCCAGCTCCAGGAAGCGGTTATCCTTAAACACGTTCCTGACATATAATCATACACACACACACACACACACACACACACACAAGCTCTTCTTTATTATTAGACTGTCTGCATCACAGGTCAACACTGCGCTTCTGCTGCTGCTGGTGTGAATGGCTGGTAATAATGAGGAGTCTGTGTGTGTGTGTGTGTGTGTGTGTGTGTGTGTGTGTGTGTGTGTGTGTGTGTGTGTGTGTGTGTGTGTGTAAGTGTGTCATCCAGCAGGAGATCTGCATGGTGGGCAATGTGTGTCTGTCTGTGTGTGCGTGTATCTGTATGTGTGTGTGTGTCTGTGTGCGCATGTGTGTGTGCTGTACCGCTGCTCGGTGTTGAAGATGGCGAACATGTGTTTGCTGGACATGAAGCTCTTCTCCACGTCTCGCACCTTCAGGTTGTCCAGCGGCAGCATGTACTTCTTCTCTTTCTCCTGCGGGACGAAACATAAACACACTCGGTAGTCTTATTACTATTGGACACTCAGGAAAAGGAAACTGAGAGGATAAATATAGCAGTGTCCACACACACACACACACACACACACACACACACACAGAGGAGTGCTAATGATCAGTGTGTGTGTAGACGCTGCTGTTAATAGTGTCGTGTCCAGCAGGTGTCAGTCTCTGTGTGCTGATCAAACTGTCCATTCAGCAATCACTGTCTGTTCTTCAGCACTGTGTGTGTGTGTGTGTGTGTGTGTGTGTGTGTGTGTGTGTGTGTGTGTGTGTAGAGCATGTCTCACCTCGTCGTCTTTAAACCAGGACAGGCTCTCGGCCGTCAGCACAAACCAGTACTCCTTCGCTCCGCCCTTCATGATGCTGATGTTGTTGATGGTCAGCCAGCCTTTACGGATGACCTGCGGGGCACACACACACACACACACGCACACACACTGTTTATTATTGTTGTTATTGTTATTGTTGTGGTAGTCCTCTCTGACGTGTTGACCCTGCAGCAGTGTGGACATGCTCTCCGCTCGCAGCGTTAGCAGAGTAAGGTCACGCTCAGCAGATTAGCACACACACAGCTGTAAAGCTAATGATGGTCATATTGAAGCGTGAGGAGGTGTTCAGCAGCCGATCCACACACACTGTACACCCGCAGGAGCACTACTGAGTGCTGGACTACGCTGGCAGTCTCGCAGTGCAGGAGGGGTTTCATCAAGCCTTCATGAACAGATCCATGATATCAGAGATAGATCAGCAGCATCCCTGATCAATAAAGGAGGAACAGCGGACGCTCGGCAGCAGGAGAGGAGGAGCGCTCTGAACTGGGGAACTCCTCCAAGTCAACAACGTCTGTGGTAGATCCTACACTGACCACAACATCAGAGCAGCTGTCTCCAGGAGTCTCTGACCCGGTTCTTGATCTTGAACTCATCCCTCCTCGCTGTCATTAGGCCTCACATTAAAAACCACAGCTGGATCCCAGAGAATCAGTCAAATACAGACCCGCGCCACGCTGCTGTTTCTGTCAGAGACACTAGAGGGAGCCGCATCTGCTCAACTGTGCTCTTCCTCCAGAGAAACAGAGTCTACTGCTGCAGAATAATGATGACATCATTAGCCAAAAACTGTGTAGAAGTGTGTGAGAGAGACTGCAGGACAAACCCACAGCGCTGCGCCCACTATAGACACACACACACACACACACACACACACACACACACTACAGAGACACCAGTATGACAAGAGGCTGGTGAAATATGAGGACGTTGCTGATGGCTGGGTTGGGGGAGGGCCAGCTTAGGAGAAGGGCGGAGTTAGGGGAAGGGCGGGTTAGGGGAAGGCTGGGTTAGGGGAAGGGCGGGGTTATGGGAAGGCTGGGTTAGGGGACGGGCGGGGTTAGGGAAAGGCTGGGTTAGGGGAAGGGCGGGGTTAGGGGAAGGCTGGGTTAGGGGAAGGGCGGGGTTAGGAGAAGGCTGGGTTAGGGGAAGGGCGGGGTTAAGAGAAGGCTGGCTTAGGGGAAGGGCGGGGTTAAGAGAAGGCTGGCTTAGGGGAAGGGCGGGGTTAGGGGAGGGCGGGGTTAGGATTTGGGTGGAGTTAGGGCGATACAACATGCAGTCTGTACAGTATAAAAACAATGGAAACTTGTGTAATGTCCCTACAATTCACAAAATCACATGTGTGTGAGTGTGTGTGCACTCCTCTTACCTGGAGCTCCTGCAGACACACATCCGCAGATCCGCAGCAGGCAGTGGAGAAAACACACGGCTCTTTGAGAACATAAAGAACACACTGAACACATCCAGCAGCAGAACACACTCACACACACACACACACACTAGAAGAGGAGCACTACTGAGAGCTCTCAGCAGAACACACACACACACACACACACTCACCTGGTTTCCAGCAGAGCTCTTCTTATTGGCCTGACTGCTCCTCTGCTGAGCACTGCAGGACAGGAGAAACACTGATCATCACACACTGATCACACACACACACTGATCACACACACAGACACACTGATCACACACACACACTGATCACACACACACACTGATCACACACACAGACACACTGATCACACACACAGACACACTGATCACACACACAGACACACTGATCACACACACACACACTGATCACACACACACACACTGATCACACACACACACTGATCACACACACACACTGATCACACACACACACACTGATCACACACACACACTGATCACACACACAGACACACTGATCACACACACAGACACACTGATCACACACACACACTGATCACACACACACACACACTGATCACACACACACTGATCATACACACACACTGATCACACACACAGACACGCACACACATCACACACACACACTGATAAAAACACACAGAAACACACACACACACACACTGATCACACACACACTGATCACGCACACACTGATCACGCACACACTGATCACGCACACACTGATCACGCACACAC
The DNA here is from genome assembly GCF_049306965.1 of Danio rerio. NCBI lineage: Eukaryota > Metazoa > Chordata > Actinopteri > Cypriniformes > Danionidae > Danio > Danio rerio. The sequence goes on from NC_133177.1 coordinate 80,827, forward strand.
ACACACTGATTCAGCATGAGTGCGGATGTGGAGGCAGTTAGAATCAGCTGTAGTGGAGTTTTCAAGTTCATCATTTACAAAACTGAATCTCATTACTGTGTGTGTGTGTGTGTGTGTGTGCGTGCGTGCGTGCGTGCGTGCGTGCGTGCGTGCGTGCGTGCGTGCGTGCGTGCGTGCGTGCGTGCGTGCGTGCGTGCGTGTGTGTGTGTGTGTGTGCATGTGTGCATGATCAGTGTGTGTGTGTGTGTGTGTGTGTGCATGTGTGCATGATCAGTGTGTGTGTGTGTGTGTGTGTGTGTATGTGTGTGATCAGTGTGTGTGTGTGTGATCAGTGTGTGTGTGTGTGTCTCTGTGTGTGTGTGTGTGTGATCAGTGTGTGTGCGCGTGTGTGTGTGTGTTCCTCCTCTAAGGCTCAGTGTCTGCTCTCCTCAAACCTCTGAACTCACTTGGCAAAGCCGATGAAGTCCTCGTGGTTAGTGTTGATGTAGGCCAGCTGGATATCGATGAGCAGCAGGACCTGCGTGCACACACACACACACACACACACACACACACACACACACACACACACACACACACACACACACACACACACACACACACAGCCGTAATCTCATTACAGAGCCGTAATCTGATGATCAGCCAACACACACTCTCACAGGCGCACACACACACTTTTAGATCCTCTCATAGACACACACTCACACACACAATCACTTCCTCAGACTCAGGTGTGTGTGTGTGTACCTGCTCTTTGGCTTGGCTCTCACGGTCTCGGATGTGTGTGGTGACGATGCGCTCCGTCTCTTCCTGTAACCGTGGGAACGAGTCCAGCTGTGCACAACAACAGACCATAATATTCACTGACACACACACACACACACACATACACATCACAATAAAAGCTATCATGTACACACACACACACACACAAACACTGTGCTTTATAAGCAGTGAACACTGCAGTGTGTGTGTGTGTGTGTGTGTGTGTGTGTGTGTGTGTGTGTTGTGACGCTGGTGTTGTCGTGGCGACGCTGATCACCTTATTGGAGCACTGGCGGACTGTATTGATCAGCTCCTGCACCACCAGATCAATACACTTGATGCACGGCTCCTTGATCTTCACCACCTGCTTCTTCACGATCGCCTCGAACGCCATATCAGGAGTGAACAAGCCCGTCCTGCACACACACACACACACACACACGCACCGTCACACACACGCACCGTCACACACAGAAAAGAAGCGTGTGTATTTCAGCAGTGTTGATGAACAGGTTGCTGTTGGCAGTGGTGTTAGTGAGGCCAGCAGGGGGCGCTCAACCTGTGGTCTGTGTGAGTCCTAATGCCCCAGTATAGTGAAGGGGACACTACACTGTCAGTGGGCGCCGTCTTTCGGATGAGACGTTAAACCGAGCTGCTGACTCTCTGTGCTCATTAATAACCCCATGGCACTTCTCGTGAAAGAGCAGGGGTGTAACCCCGGTGTCCTGGCCAAACTCCCTCTATCGGCCCATACGATCATGGCCTCCCAATCATCCCCATCCACTGAATTGGCTCCGACACTGTCCCTCCTCTCCACCAATAGCTGGTGTGTGGTGAAGCACTGGCGCTGTTGTCCTGTGGCTGCCGTCGCATCATCCAAGTGGAGCTGCACACCGGTGGTGGTGTGGA
>NC_133177.1:87500-115000 GCF_049306965.1 Danio rerio
AGGAGATGAACTAGAGGAGCCGAATCTAGAGCAGCTGAACTAGAGGAGCCGACGCTAGAGGAGATGAACTAAAGGAGCCGAATCTAGAGCAGCTGAACTAGAGGAGCCGACGCTAGAGGAGCTGAACTAAAGGAGCCGAATCTAGAGCAGCTGAACTAGAGGAGCCGATGCTAGAGGAGCTGATGAAGTTATTACATGTAATAGCTGTTTATGTCATCAGGAAGTGAGCGGCTGCTGTTCTTCATCTGTGTCCTTCAGAGTGGCTGAAGCTAATTCAGATTAGAACCCTGATAATTTACGTTAGCAACTGCCTAGCAACTAGAGATGTAACGATTCACCTGACTCACGGTTCGATACGATTCCCCATTCAGTCACGACTGTTAAACAAAACGATCTGAAACTGTTTAAAGGTGAAGAGCTCCTTCAGTCTGTTCCGAAACGCTGCACAGTTCTGCTAGATTTAATATATTAATAGTATAATTATTGGTGCAGTGGATGGTGGGTTAGGGACTAACCCCTAGGTGGAGGGGTGTCGCGGACTAAAGTGAAGAGGGATGGGGAGTCACGGAAGTTAAAGTGAGCAGCAGACGGGGGAGGTGGGCGTTAGAGGAGGGGAATTGGTAAAATGAGGTGCCGGATCCGGCGTGTTCCGGCACAAATTAAGCCCTGGAATCCTAAAATTCCTCCAATCTTCAACCGACTCACGGTGAGTGTGTGTGTGTGTGTGTGTGTGTGTGTGTGTGTGTGTTTCTGTCACCGGCCCACGAAGTTCTCCAGCACGGAGCTCTTGCCGGCACTCTGTCCGCCCACCACGGCGATCTGCGGCAGGTCCAGATTACAGCTCTGCCCGATGGAGCTGAAGGCGTCCTGCAGCCGGTTCACCAGGGGGATCAGGTCCTCCATACCACGGTTACCCATGATGCACTGCAGGAGGAGGAGGAGGAGCTACGTAGAAACTGAGGAGAAGGAGCTGTAAAGCACACACAGACACACAGACACACACACACACACATACACACACTGATAAGGGGGAGATATTAAATATAATACTAAATAAAGGGCGCGCACACACACACACAGAGAGAGAGAGAGAGAGAGAAATAAGGAGAAGAGAGGAGCTGTGGAGCGCGCGGACACACACAGTGTCACACACACACACCCACACACATATATGTGGAGGAGGAGGAGGAAGAGGAGAGCTGTGTAGGACACAAGTAATAAATATTATAAATCAATACATGAATAAATGACAACACACACATACACACACAGAAGCGCACATAAACACAGAGTCACAAACACATACACACGCAGATACACACAGAGAGTCACGCACAGAAACACACACACACACACACACACACACAGAAACACAAACATTGCGCAACTGCTACACCGCGCGCGCTCCGTCAAGGGCACCGGACACAACCCGCATCCTGATGCTGCTCTATAAGCGGCTCTGACCCGCACACACACACCGAACAGACACACACACACACCACACACGGTTATAACGACACACTGCTCTGCTGTTATTATGGGATGTCTCGGTGCTCTGCGGTGATGGAGCCCGGCCTGCGCTTCTCCTCCGCGGTCGGTCTTACCGAGATGAGCTGCACCTGCGCGGCGCGGCGGGAGCGGTAATCGGTGCTGGAAGCGGAGACTCGCGCGTTCTGCCGCCGGTCGCGCGCACACACACTCACACACACCCGCGGGCCGCTATTTCATCCTCCGCTGCTGATTCCAATGACAAAATAATCGCCCGCAACGCAGACGCGATGATTGCGATGCGACGCTGCGCAGGACGCGACCAATCAGCGCCCGAGCCTACTATGGTAAACAGCTCGCTCATGAATATTAATGAAGCCGGGCTGCGGTTGCGCGATACCATCAGCGGAGCGCTCGGTCACGAAAGACGATTAATATTCATGATCCCGCCTCTCGCTCTGGGAGGAGCCGCTGATTGGTCGAGCTGCCTGTCAACCAATCAGGCGAGGCGATAAATATTCATGTGCTTGTCCTCCGCCGTAGTAGGATTCACACAGCCGGTAATCGTGACCGCATCATTACCGCGGAGAACAACAATAAACAACAACAGCAACAACAACAACAACACTCGACACGGAGCACGGTCACCTGCAGCAGAACAGCGCCGTTCATTTACTGCGGACATCTCTGATTTACTCGGCGGTTTACAGCCTGCAGAACACACACACACACACACACACACACACACACGACCTGTGACTGATTAAGGGAGCTGTGACTCAAGCATGACCGACACACACTGATCAACAGTTTCCTCTCTATATGGAAATAACACACACTCCTGCGCGCAGATTAACTGCTGTGTGGATGTAGTTCTCCTCACTGACGGCAGGTGGCGCTGCTCATCACAGAGAGGTGTTCACTGACATTAGGCTGAAAACTGTCGCGCTGCTGCATTAATGGCACAGTTGCTGATCTGTTAAAGTGTCTCCTCATCACTGAACTAGTCTCCTCTTATATCTATAAACACACACACTACGGGTCCGTCAGGGAATGTACGGTCTCCAGAGGAGGTCAGAGGTCATCACTTTAACTCAAAGGCCAAACTGACCCCAGGAGGAGATGAAGGGTCAGAGGTCGCCGTCTGTCAGGTGTTTTGACTTCAGTAGTGTGTGATGTTGAGCTATATCTGTACACACAGACTCGAGCGCAGCTGTAATGATGTTCAACGCACCAGTGTGTGTGTGTGCAGTGTGTGTGTGTGCAGTGTGTGTGTGTGCTCTTCAGGTATATCTTGGCTTAATCCTCTTCATCTGTACAGGTATTCAGATTAATAACCTCACTGACGCTGTGAGATGATCAGGGAAGCAGCGCTGCTGTCAGTGTGGAGTGGACGCAGTAATAGCGGTGTTCATCATCTGTAACGGGGCATTGGGAACAGCTCACTGCAGTGATGACGCTCCTGTACTACAGTGCTGTAGACGTCAGTATGAGTGTGTCCGTCTGCAGGGCATCTATAATCTAGAGTCTCCGACACAGACACAGACACATCCACCTGTAGCAGAGATGCCCCTGATATAGACATCTACATCTGCAGCTCGACTCCTCCTCATAAACGCATCAGTGATTGTCACCTCCTACTCAAATCTCCTGACCAATCAAATGCTCTCTAGTGTCTTCTCATTGGCTGTTCGTTTGATGCACTCGAGCTCACGCGCTCTCACTGGCAGAGCTCCTCTGTAGCTGCTCTAAAGGGCAGGAGATGCAGTCTGGGTACATGAGTCAGTGTATGTTCTGCATGCTCCAGGCACACTGACACTATAAATCAGTTATTTTTGCCGGATTAGACATGTGGCCCTTCACTTGAGTGCAAAACTTGATGTGGCCCTCTGGTCTAAAACCTTTGCCCACCACTGGCCCACACTGACTCCATACTGGAGAGCTTCACAGAGCTCTATAATCCCGCTCGTACAGTCAGGCCAGATCATTAATCCACCATTTCACATCTGACATCACAGTAACGCTCAGAAATACAGTGTGTGTTCAGTAAAGTCAGCGTGATGGAGGGGTCTATATGAGCGATCTTCTGACCTCAGGGGAACATGAGAGCTTGTGTTCACATCCTGTGTGTTCTGCTTTCAGCTGTGTGTGTGAGACATTAAAGAGGATGATGAAGTGTGTTTGGTGTGCATTAATACTGTTAGGGTCTGCAGACGCTCATGATCAATAGTAGATGTGTGTGTGTTTGTGTGTGTGTGTGTGAGATGAGGTGTGTGTATGTGTATTGAGGACAGTGTGATCGTTTGTGTGTTAAACTCGTCAGACTCAGCGGCTCCTTCAGCACATCTCTCTCACACACACACACACACACACACACACACCTCTACAGCGCTGCTACAGAGTGTGTGACAGCAGCTCCACATAGGTGAGGAGCAGTGAGGAAACACACTGTGCTGCAGACTGCAGGAGAACATCAGGAGACGCAGATAAACGAACTCTGCTTCAGATGAGGGTGACTGCAGCCGTCTGATGGCAGAAACACTGATCTCCAGCAGACCAGATCAAACACTGAGCAGATCTTCATCATCATCATCCAGAAACCCTGATCTCCAGCAGGAGGAGGAGCAGGAGGAGGAGCAGGAGGCTGATAAGCAGAGCAGCAGATACTGATCAAGAGGGAGATCAACGCCTCACTGACAGACACGGCTCACACTTTCAAATGCAGATGAGCTCAACACACACACACACACACACACACACACACACACACACACACACACACACACTATGAGGACAACAGAAGCACACGTTCAGTGGTGGTCAGCGTCTGCAGTGGATGGTGGGTGGTGCTGGTCGAGAGCTTGATCAGTGATGAGGGACTGGGTCCACTTTAGATGTCCAGAACAGCAGCGCTCTCCGTGTGGATATGCAGCGGTTGTGAAACACTTGATGACTCTGAGATTCAGAATATAATGTTGCTCTGTGTTCATGAATAAACAGATCTGCTTTAAGTGGAGCTGATCCAGGATCAGCTGACCCGCACAGCTCCGCCCACTCTCACCCATAAACACTGAAGCTCCGCCCCCTCCTTGATCATAATCACATCAGAGCTGAAGGCGCAGGGCAGATGAGCAGAGACACCGAGGAGGAGGAGGAGGAGAAGAAGATGGAGTTCATTAAAGAAGAGCCCAGAGATGCAGACAGAGTGACGGAGGAGCCGCGCACAGGTCAGAGATCAGTTATTATATATACTATAGTCATAATTACACATGATCCAACAGCAGCACAGCACAGGTCTGCATCCACACAGAGCACAGCACCAACATCAGCTGCAGTCAGGGCCCGATTCAACCATAAACCAGGGAAATCTGGGGGCCTCCAGTAAACATCTAGAAGTGTAAATTACACCTATAAACTACATATAACATCGCTTTCCTCCATATAGGCGAGAGTTAAACAAATACAATTTTAACATAATTAAATATTATTTAATATAGAATTAAATACAATATTATTATAATAATGGTAATGTATTCTAATAATTTAATGTTATGTAATAACATATATACATAATATTAATAATAATCCAGAATAAAATATCCATCATGGAGCAGTCAAGTTAACAAATATTTAGATTTGTTTCTGCATTTAATATGTAAAAACTGCATTAATTTAAGTTGTCAAAAAGAAGATTGAGTGATATAAAAACCAGCATAAATATTATATTAATAAATAATAAATAGGTGGCGCAGTGGGTAGCACAACTGCCTCACAGCAAGAAGGTCTCTGGTTTGAGTCTCGGCTGGGTCAGTTGGTGCTTCTGTATGGAGTGCACACACACACACACACACACACACACACACACTCGTTGCAGTTGATTCTTTCTGGTGTAGGGGTGTGTGTTCTCCATCAGAGCAGATGATTGACTGTTTCTCTAATGTGGTTCTTCTCTGGGGTTGCCTCTACTGCAGCTCAGAGAGTGCTGGAGTGTATTCTAGTGTGTGTATCTCTCCGAGGAGCGTCTGAAACAGGTCAGATCGACACGCGTAATGCAGACACGGCCTTTATTTTGATATTAAGCAGGAAAACACATTTCTAGTTCCAGCATTATCGCTCAGACTACAGTATCGTCTGAATGCACACACACACACACACACACACACACACACACACACACACACACACACACACACACACACACATTACATGCTGTTATCTCTACCAGTGAACAATGAACATTAATTCGCTCCTCCTCCTCCTCCTCCTCCTCCTTCTCTTCCAGGTTAATTATTTTTATTAAACACCAGATTAATTCATCTCTTTTCAGACCTGATGGCAATGAAACAGGAGGAGGAAGAACTGGTAGAAGAGGAAGAGGAAAGTGGAGAAAGTGAAGAACCGAGTGAGGAGGAAAGTGAGGAATGGAGTGAGGAGGAAAGTGAGGAGGAAAGTGAGGAGGAGCTGAATGAAGCCTCTTCTAAAAGGTCTGGACAGAACGTGTCTGAGAGACGAGCGGGCTCCAGAAAGCGCTGCTGCTGCCGTCAGTGTGGGAAGAGCTTCACCTGTAGAGGCAGCCTGAAGGACCACATGCGGATCCACACTGGAGAAAGACCCTTCAGCTGCAGCGAGTGCGGACGCAGGTTCAAGCAGCGAGCGACGCTGACGGACCACCGGAGGATCCACAGCGGAGAGAAGCCCTTCAGATGCAGCCAGTGTGGGCAGAGCTTCCGGCAGAGAGGAGCCCTGAGCGGACACATGAGGATCCACACTGGAGAAACACCCTACAGCTGCCAGGAGTGCGGGAAGAGCTTCAGCCTCAGACAGCACTACACCACACACCTGAGGACGCACTCCAAACACAAGCCCTTCCTCTGCTCGGTGTGCGGGAAAGCGTTCAGTACGGAGGGTCACCTGAAGATCCACGAGCCCGTCCACAGTGAAGTGAAGCCGTACCACTGCAGTCCCTGCGGGAGGAGCTTCAGTCAGCTCTCCTGCCTCCGGAGACATCTCAAGTCCTTCATCCACAATAAATACAGGCCTCTGGAGAAGCTGACGCAGCAGATTCGCTCCGCAGGGTTAGGGTTTCAGCAGTTCATGATCCAAAGGGGATTCAGAGAGATCCCCCCAGGAGTGAACGAGTCCCGACAAACCCCACTGCAGCAATCACTCCCTCACACACACCTCCAGCCCTGAACTCCTGACTGCTGAATTACAACCGGTGACCACTGAGCGATGCTGCTCCATACAGTACTGAACTGAACTGAACTGAATTGAACTGAACTGTGTTGAACTGAGTTGAACTGAATTGAACTGAACTGAATTGAACTGAACTGAATTGAACTGTATTACACTGAACTGAAATTAAATGAGTTGAGTTGAACTGAATTGTCGGTATGAGTGTTTTGACGGCTTGTCCCAGTAGTGTCAGTTTGCTTCTGTCCTCTACCGGCTCTATTAGTGTTTATATTTGGGTATTTGACTTGAGGGTTTTCTGGGTTCTCTACAGGTTATCTATCTGAAGTGGTTGATGTGTTCATTTTGTTCCGTTATACTTGACTACTGTAAATATTACCGCTCTCGATGAGTTCTGCTGGAGTTCTGTTATCAGTTCATGAATCAAATTCAGTTTCACCCAGCAGACTGTGCACACACACACACACACACACACACACACACACACACACACACACGATCCAGAGCAGGAGTACACCCAGCAGCTTCTGCTTCACAAACACTGTTGTCTAGTAGATATCAGAGACGTTCCTCACCTCATCATCCTCACCTGTCCTCATGAGATGTATATGTAGCGCAGGCCAGCTAGTGGAGTGCCGTGCAGGTGAGTGACAGGCGCTAGAGGCCGTGGTTTCAACCTCCTTGGTAGAGCGAGCGACTCCCATGCGGACAGCTGCCGGTTCACTCGCAGCTCAGAGTGGGTTGGGTGGTGTAGGACCGGCGGGATTAACGGCCCTCCAGGACCCTGTGTGGACACCCCTGCTCTACAGTGTGGGCAGCGAGGTGAGGCAGCCGGAGCTGTGCCCCGGTCAGACTGTGCACTCCTCTGCGCACTGGGCTGAGCGCGCTCAGTGTGTGCTGCCAGTGGGATGCTTTATTAAAAAGGTTTTATACATTGTAGGCATGTTTATTGTATGTCCTCACTGTCTTTATAATGGGCAATGCATTTCCTGCAGGTCTATCGCTGATTTACTGTTAGGATCTGACAGAAGCTGAAGCAGGCAGTAGCTCTGCCGCACTGAAGGGGGCGCACGCGAGCTCACGGCTGTTATTGGTCAGTGGCTGCTCTTCTTCTGTGTAGTGAAGTTCATCAGGAGTCTGCTATTGTATGTTTTGCTCTGACTGACTGCAGAGGTGGCGGATATACTAGCTCAGCTCAGACATTAATCAGAAGAGGACATGACGTGAATAAATGATGGACGACCGATGGCGGAGCTGAAGAGCTGCTTTAGAGGACGGACAGGAGACACTCCATCATTCTGGAGGAACTCATCATTTCAACACTTCACTGACAAGTAAAGGTAAGAGCAGTGTGTGAAGCCTCTTGTGTGTGTGTGTGTGTGTGTGTGTGTGTGTGTGTGTGTGTGTGTGTGTGTGTGTGTCGCCTGTTATCTGCTGTCTGTAGTGTCCAGCTTGGTGTTGTAGTGTGCTCCTGCTGTGTGTGTTTGAAGCAGGGGTCTACAATCTCGCTCCTGGGGAGCCGGTGTCCTGCTGAGTTTTGCTCCAACACCAGGAAGCTTCTAGTATACCTGGTAAGAGCTTGATTCGCTGGTTTAGGTGTGTTTGATTAGGGTTGGAGCTAAACTGTGCAGGACACCGGCCCTCCAGGACTGAGTTTAGACACTCCTGGTATAAAGGATGCTGATATGAGATGTGAAACATGATCAGTAGATGGTAAATATATGGGGTGTGTATCTATATATATATATAACTGTACATGTGACTGACAGAGGCACAGACCTCACCGCTGCACAGCACTGACTGCTGCACAAACACACGTCACCGGCGTCCGTCACGCACAGCTTCTCTGCTTTAGACATGAAGAATACTGGACTCTTCTGTTCTGATCAACTGAGAGAAATGGAGAAACACAGAGCAGATGTCCAACACTGAACGCCTTCATACACGCGTCTGTGCTCAGCTCTGAGCTGCATTTCAAATAATAACAAGCGTTTCAGGAGTTCACACCCAGATATTGTTTGACAAATGTTTTCAGGTTTGAATTGCTGTCCCGGGAGAGAACCCTGAGCTCGGAGAGGATTGAGCCGAGGGCTCCGGCCGGGTGGATTGAGCATGTAAGGGGAGTACAAGTTTGGGTAGTTCTCGAGAGCTCCCTGTGGTAAAGGAGGAAAGGGGGAGATGGGGTAGGGTTTATTTTCAGAAAACAAAGATAAAGGAGGAGTCTTAGCTGGGCTACTTACAGTGAGTTTGGATTAATCTGATTGGCTAACTCATGATTATAGATGAGAGACCAGCTGCGGTCAATCAAAACACATGCTTCTCTCCAAATGAGTTTGTAAAACCTTACTTTAAAAGCATCCGCTGTGTAAAACATATACTGGAATAATTGGCGGTTCATTCCGCTGTGTAAAACATAAACTGGAATAGTTGGCGGTTCATTCCGCTGTGTAAAACATAAACTGGAATAGTTGGCGGTTCATTCTGCTGTGTAAAACATATACTTGAATAGTTGGTGGTTCATTCCGCTGTGGCACCCTCTTTTGAATGAAAGGACTAAGCTGAAAGAAAATGAATGAATGAATGAGTGAAAGCATTACTGTTGATACACACTTGTTTATTTTCAGTAAGAACAGTTTCTCTTCAGTGTGTGTGTGTGTGTGTGTGTGTGTGTGTGTGTGTGTGTGTTACACAGTTTTCAATACACAAATATACAGATACTGTACATGCTGGTGTGCAGGAGGTCTGATTTATCAGTGATGGATCTGTCCGCCTCAGCTCCTCTCCAGCTCTCCTCCTCCTCCTCCTCCTCTTCAGCTCTTCTGTGAGCCGATCATCACTTTAGAGACGAAGTTGACGATGGCGGCGGCCGGCTGCTCGGGGTCCTGCTCCGCAAACAGGTGACACACATTATCCAGACCCACACCTGCCTTACGGGCCACAAACCCAAAGATCCTGCAGAGACACAGAGAGAGAGAGAGAGAGAGTGTGTGTGTGTGTGTGTGTGTGTATGAGAGAGACAGACACAGGTGAGCACAGGTAAACCCAGAGTTATAATAAGAGGATCACTCAGGTGTGTATGTGCGGATGCTCACCTGGCTGAGGCGCAGCCGTCTCGTCTCCACCTGTGAAAGAAGACGGAGGATCATGAGCATCACAGCAGAGCAGCAGAACACTGAGAGAGGAACAGCAGCGCTCACCTCCTGTCCTGCGGGTCCACAGCGCAGAATATCACACTGCTGACGGCGTAGTGTCGTCTGAAGAACAGCCTAGAGGGACAGCCAGAGATTATTAGTGCACTTCAGCGGCTCCGTCTCACACTCACCCCAACCCTAACCCACCACACAGTCAACAGACAGATGATCCTACTGGAGGAGCAGCAGTAAACACTCATCCACTACCTAGTCAATAGGAGAGCTCATCCACTAGCTAGTCAACAGGTGAACTCATCCACTATCTAGTCAACAGGAGAGCTCATCCACTATCTAGTCAACAGGTGAACTCATCCACTAGCTAGTCAACAGGTGAACTCATCCACTATCTAGTCAACAGGAGAGCTCATCCACTATCTAGTCAACAGGTGAACTCATCCACTAGCTAGTCAACAGGTGAACTCATCCACTATCTAGTCAACAGGTGAACTCATCCACTAGCTAGTCAACAGGTGAACTCATCCACTATCTAGTCAACAGGTGATCCACTATCTAGTCAACAGGAGAGCTCATCCACTATCTAGTCAACAGGTGAACTCATCCACTAGCAAGTCAACAGGTGAACTCATCCACTAGCAAGTCAACAGGAGAGCTCATCCACTATCTAGTCAACAGGTGAACTCATCCACTAGCAAGTCAACAGGTGAACTCATCCACTATCTAGTCAACAGGTGAACTCATCCACTATCTAGTCAACAGGTGAACTCATCCACTAGCAAGTCAACAGGTGAACTCATCCACTAGCTAGTCAACAGGAGAGCTCATCCACTATCTAGTCAACAGGTGAACTAATCCACTAGCTAGTCAACAGGTGAACTCATCCACTAGCTAGTCAACAGGTGAACTCATCCACTATCTAGTCAACAGGTGAACTCATCCACTAGCTAGTCAACAGGTGAACTCATCCACTATCTAGTCAACAGGAGAGCTCATCCACTATCTAGTCAACAGGTGAACTCATCCACTAGCTAGTCAACAGGTGAACTCATCCACTATCTAGTCAACAGGTGAACTCATCCACTAGCTAGTCAACAGGTGAACTCATCCACTATCTAGTCAACAGGTGATCCACTATCTAGTCAACAGGAGAGCTCATCCACTATCTAGTCAACAGGTGAACTCATCCACTAGCAAGTCAACAGGTGAACTCATCCACTAGCAAGTCAACAGGAGAGCTCATCCACTATCTAGTCAACAGGTGAACTCATCCACTAGCAAGTCAACAGGTGAACTCATCCACTATCTAGTCAACAGGTGAACTCATCCACTATCTAGTCAACAGGTGAACTCATCCACTAGCAAGTCAACAGGTGAACTCATCCACTAGCTAGTCAACAGGAGAGCTCATCCACTATCTAGTCAACAGGTGAACTAATCCACTAGCTAGTCAACAGGTGAACTCATCCACTAGCTAGTCAACAGGTGAACTCATCCACTATCTAGTCAACAGGAGAGCTCATCCACTATCTAGTCAACAGGAGAGCTCATCCACTATCTAGTCAACAAGTGAACTCATCCACTAGCTAGTCAACAGGTGAACTCATCCACTATCTAGTCAACAAGTGAACTCATCCACTAGCTAGTCAACAGGTGAACTCATCCACTATCTAGTCAACAGGTGAACTCATCCACTAGCTAGTCAACAGGTGAACTCATCCACTAGCTAGTCAACAGGTGAACTCATCCACTATCTAGTCAACAGGTGAACTCATCCACTAGCTAGTCAACAGGTGAACTCATCCACTATCTAGTCAATAGGTGAACTCATCCACTATCTAGTCAACAGGTGAACTCATCCACTAGCTAGTCAACAGGTGAACTCATCCACTAGCTAGTCAACATTTGAACTCATCCACTATCTAGTCAACAGGTGAACTCATCCACTAGCTAGTCAACAGGTGAACTCATCCACTAGCTAGTCAACAGGTGAACTCATCCACTAGCTAGTCAACAGGTGAACTCATCCACTATCTAGTCAACAGGTGAACTCATCCACTAGCTAGTCAACAGGTGAACTCGTGTAGTGTGGGTTAGCCTGTGAAGCTAACAGTGTGCGCTAGTGAAGTGAGCAGGATCTGTGTGCGGCAGTGGTGCATTGTGGGAAGGTGCTGTACTTTCTCTGGTTGTCGGTCAGTGTGATTCCCTGCGAGGACACTTTGAAGTGTACGAGTGTGCAGGCCGGGAGTGAGTCTGCGCTCAGGATCTCGGCGCTGGCCTTCTGTATAGCCTGATCCCCCGTCAGAGACTCCATCTCCACCGAGCCCAGGAACCAGACGTTACAGGCTGGAGAACACACAACTGACCTCAGAACAGGAGCAGACAGGCGGGAGCGGACACTTAGGTTAGTGTGAGTGGAGACGCACCTGCTCCCTGCTTCAGGAGTTCTGCTGCGGAGTTGGTGATGGACTGAGAGGAGCTGACGGCGTCCTCTAGTGGATCTGAGGAGAAGAGCAGCAGTGATCAGGTCAGCAGTGTTCACTACACTGATGTGCACAGCTGGAGGATGGCATGAAGCATTAGTGAATACAGCAGCGTTTACAGAATGTTCCTGCTGCCCTGTTGGGATTCTCCACTGTCATGTGTTTACAGCAGAGTTTATGCTCATGAATATAAAGATGGGTGTATTATCCTGACCTGCTGTGGCATTAGTGTATGCAGATATTCAGGGTGTGTGTGTGTGTGTGTGTGTGTGTGTGTGTGTGTGTGTGTGTGTGTGTGTGTGCATCAATAATGAACCGCAGCCCCAATCAGCCAGAGTTCAAGATCCCAGTGAACAAGACCTAGAGCAGCGCTGATCGGCATATTAGGAGGTTTCAGTGGTTCACTATTAGATCCTCTCAGTAAACTGGGCTCCACCTGATCTGGGATCAGTTTAATACATGTTTAGATCATCAGTGAGCTGTTTGTGAAAGTGCTGAGGGCTGCAGTCGGTCATGAGTGCAGGTGTAAGCTCTGGCCAGCAGGGGTCGCCACTGTGTGCTGTGTACAGTGTTGGGTGAGCGTGCTGCTGCTCCATGGCCATGCTTATACCCGCTTGTGTTGCTGTCTGATTATTATTATTATTATTATTATTATTATTATTATTATCATGCTTTTAGTTTCTCTATTATACATTTTGGTCAACACAGTGGCTCAGTGGTGTCGCACTGTGGCCTCACAGCAAGAAGGTTGCTGGTTCAAGTCTCGGCTGGGTCAGTTGGTGTTTCTGTGTGGAGTTTGCATGTTCTCCCCGTGTTGGCTTGGGTGCGCTATAGAGGAATTGATTGTGCGTGTGTGTGTGTGCGTGTGTGTGTGCGTGTGTGTGTGTGTGTGCGTGTATGGGTGTGTGTGTGTGTGTTCTGCTGTACCTCTGTCAGGAATGATGAGTTTACAGGGAAGAGCCAGAGGAGTGATGGAGTGCTGACAGACCAGAGCGGTCAGACTGCCTGAAACACACACACACACACACACACACACACACACACACACACACACACACACACACACACAGTGAATGGTTGATCCAGCAGGGTAGTCTGAGGGCAGCAGGCGCGGGTCTCACCGAAGTAGGGTTCATTAGGGCAGCCCTTGAGCCGAACACCCCGCGGAGTGCACTCGATCAGGAAATGACGCACCAGCTCACTGGACAGATCACCACCTGAGAACACACACACACACACACACACAGCTGATAAACTCTCTGCACGCTGTAGACTCGTAATGGCTCATTCTTCAGCTAGGGTTTCATTTTAAACAAATCTTTAATGTGACTCAGGAATGATGAGTTGTCTCAGGGATCTATACATCCATCCATCCCTCTATCCATCTGTCCATCCCTCCCTCCATTCATCCATAAATCCACCTATCCCTCCTTCTACCTGTCCACCCCCCATCCCTCCCGCCATCCACCCATTCATCTGTCTATCCCTTCATTCGAGTTGAATCATCCATTCGTCATGTGAAGGCCATGACCCATCATATGCAGACAGAGCCGCTCTCTGTAATCTATAGTCCTGGATGTGGTGAGAGCGGATCAATCCCTCCTCCAGAGGCATGTGGTTCTGTAAATGAGCTACACTATGAGTTTCTATCACTGAGGAGCTCCAAATCACTTTCCAGAACCTTTCCATTCGCTGTTCCCCACTGGTGGAAGGATCTTCTGATTCCCACTCAGACTCTCTCTTGACAAATCTCTTTCTTTATCCCGTTCCACTCCTGCTCACGCCGTTTTTAAAGAACATCAGAGACTTTGTATGAGGAGTTCTTCATTGGAGTCTCGACTCTTTACGCTGACGCCGTCCACATTGGCAGTGGCTTCGGGTGGAAGCGTCTGCTCAGTGACTGAAGGTAAAGCATGTTAGGAAATCCTCATGGCACATTCACACAGGGCATCATCATGCTTCTCATCTACTCTGGAGACATCATGTGTTATGGAACTGAATTACGGACTGTTTCAGAAATATGGAGCGTCGTGTCGTCTCAGAATCTGAACAGGAGAACAGCTGGAAACCGGTCTGGGCTAAAGCAATGCTAAATTTGGGCTGTTCTGAGAGTTCTGAGAATAAACCAAAAGCAGACTCGTCCTCAAACAAACAGAAATGAATGACGGGACAGATAAACTCTGCGTGATCTCTCTGTCTGACCACTGGTCTAGTTTTGGCCTATTCTTAGATGCCTATTCGATGTTCACTGATGGACCAGATTTGTCCTTGTTTAGGCCAAGTCCCCTGTGAGATGTGTGTCAGACACTCAGTTGTTCAGTGGGTGAAAGTCCTGCTGAGTTCTGTTCGTCTACATGAGCTCCTGACGCTCCCCGTGTGCAGCGGCCGTCTCCAAACAGATAATCTGGCACACAATGACTGCTGCTGATGGCCCAATCATGTGGACGAGCAGATCCAACCCTGCAGATAAACACCGTGTACCAGATGTGTTGTGTGTTTCTGCCATGTGTTGTGTGCTTTCTGCTAGATGTGTGTTGTGTGTTTCTGCCATGTGTTGTGTGTTTCTGCCATGTGTTGTGTGTTTCTGCCATGTGTTGTGTGTTTCTGCCATGTGTTGTGTGCTTCTGCCATGTGTTGTGTGCTTCTGCCATGTGTTGTGTGTTTCTGCTAGATGTGTGTTGTGTGTTTCTGCCATGTGTTGTGTGTTTCTGCTAGATGTGTGTTGTGTGTTTCTGCCATGTGTTGTGTGTTTCTGCCATGTGTTGTGTGCTTTCTGCTAGATGTGTGTTGTGTTGTGTGTTTCTGCTAGATGTGTGTTGTGTTGTGTGTTTTCTGCTAGATGTGTGTTGTGTTGTGTGTTTTCTGCTAGATGTGTGTTGTGTTGTGTGTTTTCTGCTAGATGTGTGTTGTGTTGTGTGCTTTCTGCTAGATGTGTGTTGTGTGTTTTCTGCTAGATGTGTGTTGTGTGTTGTGTTGTGTGTTTTCTGCTAGATGTGTGTTGTGTTGTGTGTTTTCTGCTAGATGTGTGTTGTGTGTTTTCTGCTAGATGTGTGTTGTGTTGTGTGTTTTCTGCTAGATGTGTGTTGTGTTGTGTGTTTTCTGCTAGATGTGTGTTGTGTGTTGTGTGTTTTCTGCTAGATGTGTGTTGTGTTGTGTGTTTTCTGCTAGATGTGTGTTGTGTGTTGTGTGTTTTCTGCTAGATGTGTGTTGTGTGTTGTGTGTTTTCTGCTAGATGCGTGTTGTGTTGTGTGTTTTCTGCTAGATGTGTGTTGTGTGTTGTGTTGTGTGTTTTCTGCTAGATGTGTGTTGTGTGTTGTGTGTTTTCTGCTAGATGTGTGTTGTGTGTTGTGTGTTTTCTGCTAGATGTGTGTTGTGTTGTGTGTTTTCTGCTAGATGTGTGTTGTGTGTTGTGTGTTTTCTGCTAGATGTGTGTTGTGTTGTGTGTTTTCTGCTAGATGTGTGTTGTGTGTTGTGTTGTGTGTTTTCTGCTAGATGTGTGTTGTGTGTTGTGTGTTTTCTGCTAGATGTGTGTTGTGTGTTGTGTTGTGTGTTTTCTGCTAGATGTGTGTTGTGTGTTGTGTGTTTTCTGCTAGATGTGTGTTGTGTGTTGTGTGTTTTCTGCTAGATGTGTGTTGTGTTGTGTGTTTTCTGCTAGATGTGTGTTGTGTGTTGTGTTGTGTGTTTTCTGCTAGATGTGTGTTGTGTGTTTTCTGCTAGATGTGTGTTGTGTGTTGTGTGTTGTGTGTTTTCTGCTAGATGTGTGTTGTGTTGTGTGTTTTCTGCTAGATGTGTGTTGTGTGTTTCTGCTAGATGTGTGTTGTGTGTTGTGTGTTGTGTGTTTTCTGCTAGATGTGTGTTGTGTGTTGTGTGTTGTGTGTTTTCTGCTAGATGTGTGTTGTGTGTTGTGTGTTGTGTGTTTTCTGCTAGATGTGTGTTGTGTGTTTTCTGCTAGATGTGTGTTGTGTGTTGTGTGTTGTGTGTTTTCTGCTAGATGTGTGTTGTGTTGTGTGTTTTCTGCTAGATGTGTGTTGTGTGTTTTCTGCTAGATGTGTGTTGTGTGTTGTGTGTTGTGTGTTTTCTGCTAGATGTGTGTTGTGTTGTGTGTTTTCTGCTAGATGTGTGTTGTGTGTTTCTGCTAGATGTGTGTTGTGTGTTGTGTTGTGTGTTTCTGCTAGTTGTGTGTTGTGTGTTTTCTGCTAGTTGTGTGTTGTGTTGTGTGTTTTCTGCTAGATGTGTGTTGTGTTGTGTGTTTTCTGCTAGATGCGTGTTGTGTGTTGTGTGTTGTGTGTTTGCTGACCTCTCCTGCTCTGCTGTAATGCGGACGGCGGTGGCGTGGACACTTTCATGGCCAGTCCGTACGCGCCGCGGAACGAGTGACTGTCTCGCACGATGAAGGTTCCGGGCTCTTTGTCCTTGAGCAGCGCTATAGCTGTTGAAGCAGAAAGCAGACGTCAGAACACAGACGGACACACGCTCGTGACAGATAACTCAGAACTCCTCCTGTACCTTGCTCTCGGGCGATGTCCGGCTTGTACCAGTACTTTGAGGTGTCCTGGACAAACTTGGCCGTCAGCTGCTTGTTGGAGAGCTGATCTGCAACATCAGCACAGTATTCAGCTCTGACACTATTGGGTTCACACTAGAGCTGCTCGACATATCCAAAACAGCAGTGATCACACTATATGCGGGACTCGTGTCTCAGACAGGTGGGGCAGGGTATCGAGGTCGATACTGCGGAGGAACAGACCCAATTATCTCTACTATCGAGTGTTGAAAAAGGTCTTGTCACTCGGTACCAAGTTTGAATTTCTACATGGATAAACCCCGCCAGTGTTGGTGAACCACGTGTGTATGACGGCTGAACTATAATGAACTCGAATACACTGATGCCGGCACACGAGGTGAATCCCCACTGAGACAGGAACAAGGTGTACAGTGAAATGAAAGTTTGGGTGTGTGTCTGTATACTCCAGCTCTCACCTGTGGGGGGCAGTGTGACGCCGGCGCGGGTCTGCAGCTCTGGCAGGACGCTGGGGAACGGGATGCTGATGGAGCTGCCGCTGTGGGGACTGGAGAACCCGCTGGCAGCCGGAGACACCGAGCCCTGACTGTGCTCCCCGTCTGAGGCCGCACCCTGCAGACCCTCCAGACGCTCCAGACCCTGCAGACCCTCCAGCGGCTGTGGCTGCAGACTGAGGCTCAGCTGCTCCTGGAAGACCTGCAGCCGGCTGCGCTGGAGCGACCTGAGACCTGCAGATGGAGACGAGGACACCGGAGGGAGGACCACTGAGCCTGAATGAGGAGGCCTGCACACACACACACATGAACACACACACACACACACGGACACACACTGATGTTATCATCAACATCCGCATATGGCAGAGTTCAGCAGTCTGTGTAGTGGTGATGATATTGTGTGGATATCGTGGGCTGTACAGGGAAGGATCATGTGGGCTGAGGAGGACACTGCTCTCCCGCTGTACCCTATTATTATTCCCGGTTCTGCTCTGGATCAGACTCTCCTCTCAGGGCTTTGTCGATTTGCTCTGTGTCTTCTCCAGCTGATCTGACTTTGTGTTTTCCAAAAACTGACCCGGAGAACAAGTCAAATTCCCATTGACTGAGCACTGGACCAAACTTTGACGCATCATAACTCTGAAAAGGAATTTCTTATAGACATGAGGTCCTCCACATCTGCAGAGGCTGTCAGGCGGTGTAAAACTACACGTTAAACTGAGCTGTACGTTATTCCCCTGGGGTGCAGCAGCGCCCCCATCTGACCACACAGAGGGTCATTACGAAGGCCCAGACTGATCGAGACATCAGGGTTCATTAATCTCATTCATATTGGCAAGAAGCTTTGATGTATCATCATTCTACGCTGTCATTCGCCTCCATAGCAACAGAACACACTAACCTAGCAACCATTTACCAACAGCGATATCTCAGCATCTCACGCAGGACTCACGCTAGCAAACTGTACTTCCTGTATGCTCCAAATGCTAGCAGTGATTAGCTACATTATAATAATAATAATGTCATAACTCTGGAATGTTCTCACTGTTGTTTTTAATCCATTAATTAACATTTAATAACGAGACTTTATTGAAATGCTTCCTTCATTCACTTATTCACTCATTCATTTTCCTTCGGCTTGGTCCCTTATTAATCAGGGGTCGCCACAGCGGAATGAACCACCAACTATTCCAGCATATGTTTTACACAGCGGATGCCCTTCCAGCCGCAATCCAGTACTGGGAAACACCCATACACACTCATTCACACACACACACACACACACTTACACACTCATACACTACGGCCAGTGTAGTTGATCAGTTCATTTATAGCGCATGTGTTTGGACTGAAACCGGAGCACCCGGAGGAAACCCACGCCAACACGAGGAGAACATGCAAACTCCACACAGAAACACCAACTGACCCAGCCGAGACTCAAACCAGAGACCAGATGAATAGGCTTGTCTGTACCTGTAGCTGTCTGTGAATGTGGCGTCTCCACCGTACGGCCTGTGCTGTAAACCTTCGTCCCCCATGAATCCTGCGCTTCCCCTCATCTCTGAAACACAGACGAGACGCCACTGAAGCTGGAGACACACGACAGTGCAGCAGAAATCACACACACACACACACACACACACACGCACGCACGCACACACACACACACACACACACACACACACACACACACACACACACACACAGATCGACTCTAAAGCTCAGAGGAACTCTTGATTTACCGTGTTCTGCTCTGCAGGATCCGAATGAAGGAGACAAAGTGTGTGTGTATGGGGGATAGTTCATCACCATGCTCTTCACTGGGGGCACACACACACACACACACATACACACACACACACACACACACACACACACACACATACACACACACACACAGATCAAAATGGTAGAATAATTACATCTTCTGCTGGTGAAAATGTGTGTGTGTGTGTGTGTGTGTGTGTGTGTGTGTGTGTGTGTGTGTGTGTGTGTGTGTGTGTGTGTGTGTGTGTGTGTGTGTGTGTGTGTGTGTGTGTGTGTGTGTGTGTGTTACCGTATGGAGTGGGTGGTGATATAGGGAAGGCTGGTGTTGAGGGCATCAGGTCACTGCCAGTGTCCAGTGGAGTGTGAGACGAGTACTGAACACCTGCTGCTCTGAACACCTCTGCATGCTGACACACACACACACACACACACACACACACACACACACACACACACACACACACACACACACACACACACACACACGCTTAGTGGAGAAAACAGACAATGCAATAAATGCTGAAATAACACAGAGATCCTTTTTGAGGTTTGTGTGTGTGTGTGTGTGTGTGTGTGTGTGTGTGTGTGTGTGTGTGTGTGTGTGTGGGTGGGTGTGTGTGTCACCTGTGTGTGAGGCATTGCTTCATCATCCTCATCCTCAGGGGTCAGTGTGTGTCTGTCTGCAGTGGTCAGATTCAGAGTCCAGGACGACTGAGGTGCATCTGATGAAACACACACACACACACACACACACACACACACACACACACACACACACACACACACACACACACACACACACACAGAGAGAGATCACTGCTGTCACTGATCACACACACACACATCTTCACACACAACATGAATATTCATAAGCCCCAGTGAATGGCAGCTGTGAACGCAGCGGCTCCAGTGGAACTGATCAGACGGATCCACTGATCGATTGATTATAATTAATCAGCAATAAATCAGCTGTGAGTGTGTGAGTGTGTGAGTGTGTGTGTGAGGCCAGCGCCACTGAACACGGGACTCTCCAGCCTAGTGTGGTTCTCAGTACAGGAGCGCTGTTATAGTCTGTATGAGCTCATTACAGGTGAGAGAGGGGAACTGCAGCGGCGTCCTCATCAGCAGCTGTAGATCAACACTGAGGGGTTATTCTGGGATGATAACCGCTGATGTACATTATGCTCATTATTATCCTTCACATTCTCACTGTGTTTCTCAACCTAACGGCAGGCTGATACCCTGCAGAACCTGTCTGATCCGAATCTCCTCTTACCGGTGGCCCTGGATCTCTCCTGCCGCTGTGTGTTCCCGTTCCGGTCCGCGGGTCTCTCCAGTGAGCTGGGTTTGCTGGACACGGGCAGGAATGTGGGATCCAGGTCCAGGATGAGCTGGTTGAGCTGGTGGATGGAGTTATCGATGTCCAGCGTCAGGGAACTGAACTCCTCATCGTGCTTCTTGTCCGTCTGTTTTCTCTCTGGAACCAGCGGAGGGCTGTTCGCCACTGCAGACAGTGAACACACACACACACACACACACACACACTGACACGATGCACTACTACTGACGAATAGTGTCAAGGTTCACACACATATTTAAACACACATAGATCAGTGAAGTAGTCAGTATCTGCTCGCCCCCTAAAGTGGAGTCAAACCTTCATAAGTTTCTTTCTTTCGAACAGTACAGAGGATATTTTGAAGAATGCTGAAAGCCAGGAACCATTGACTTGCACAGTAGGAAAAGCAGGTGCTGTGGAAGTGGATGGGTACAGGTTTCCTTAAAGTGGAAATTTCAGATGTTGTTTTGAGCGTGTGTTTCTGGATGCAGCATGATGTCTGAGAGTCCAGCATGTGGACATGCCCTCGCTGTCACCCTCCACACTGAAGGATTATGTCGCCTGGGAAGGCATAACCTGGTCATTGGGTTCCTTGGAGGTGCAAGGCAACTGAATCCTTACCCATCCACTCCCTCGTGTGCTTTTGGGATCTCTCCATAGTCCTCTCTGGACTGTAGAGGGATCCATTTCCAGCACTCGACTCGGTATCTTAAAGAATTCTGTAGATTAGGACAGTTCTGCTGGTCACATTGGCTTCAATCAAGAGGGTTCAGGGACCTGGAGGCATTTTCAGTCAACAAATCGAACCTAGAATTCAGGCCTGTCTACTCTCGGGTTATATGTGCCCAAGGTTCCTGCCAACCCCTTTAAAGAGCAGGTAGTGAACCTGCAAGCGGTGCCTGTGGAGGAGGCAGAGCCAGCTCTTTCACTGCTGTCTCCGGCGCGCGCCCTGCCCCTAATGTGGACCACACTCAGAGCAGGAGATCTTCAGTGCAGGAGGGAGAGAGCAGTCTACCAGCAGTGTTGCCTCCTCCTGGGCTTTTGCACACAGTGCCCCTCTATCAGACACATGTAGGGCTGTGGTCTGGAATACACATTCACAAGATTTATAATCTCCATGTGGAGCTGGTTTCCTCCAGGTTGCTGGGCAGTGCCAGTCGATAGTGAGAAGGCCAGGGTCAGTGATGAAAACGCTTGCTTCACCATTCTCCTTAACCAGGAGACGTGTGTGCTTATCCAGCTCCCTATCAGGTGAACCCTAGGGAGTTCCTCTGAGCCCCCCAACATGCGGCTCAGCTGAGGAGTTGGACACTTGGCCCATTGTATTGTCTGCTATGCCCACTTGGTCAACCTGTGTTTTGGGGATCGGTGCCGGCTTTGTGCATCCCTGCTTGGTGATGCCATATCCTCAGTCAGCCACAGTGAAGATCCCCCTTCAGGCTTCCCTACCGGCTGACCATCCTGCTCATAAGTAGTGCTCCTCTAGGTCAGGGCTGGCCCATATTTGCGTATTGTCGCATGTCTGTCATCTTGGGTAGGCAGTGGCCTCCGCAGTGTCCTGCCACTTTGGGACTGGGCTGCTTTCCCAACATACTGTCATATACAAAAACATCCTGGTGTACTACTAGGTTCAAAGTGTTAAGACCCCCCTCAATAATTCTAGTATTGCCAGTTTCTGGTAATATAAAGAGCCAGGGTAGGTTGGAAGGATGTGCCTTTGGGGACGTTGTGCGCTCAGCCAATCCGCTTAGCAAGCTCCTCACCAAACGTGGAGCAGATTCAACTATTGTGGCACTTTCCATACATTGTCATAACCCTCATTCCCTGAAGGAGGAAACCACCATCATCATCATCATCATCATCATCAATGTTTTCATCATAATGTTGGAGTGTCCTCCTTAAGGGAACGTTGGTTTTGACAGTGTCCCAGGATCTTACTTTCTGTTTCTCAGATTTCTCCCCCGTGAGCAAATGATGTCCTGCTCATCACTGCGGACATGCGTCGGGCTTCCCTTACTATAATATACCTAAAATACAGACTGCCTTAAAACCTGGTCAGTGGCAGGGAAGTGTTTTCTCTTAGTTGATCTCTCAACAGCAGGGAAAGAGTTAAGCTGATATGGCGCAGTCTTCATTATAAAGCGCTGTTAAAATAAACATGAACAGTGCTGTATGAGGGTGTGTTCTCACCGGTGGGGTGTCTCGATGTGTCCTGCGTGTGGTTGTGGAATCGCTGCTCTACAGCGTCCTCCTCTGGCAGGTATGAGTACTGCAGCGCTGCCACCATCTGCTGCTGGTGCACCCAGGTCTGTGTGGGGTAACCGGAGTTCATGGTGGAGTATCCGGTGTTCAGGTACAGGTGTGCGGGTGGAGCCGTAGCCGCCTCTTCAGCACGGGCCGGACTCCCAAACCCGTCTGACAGCAGAGAGTTCTGGCTGCTCTTGTGGCAGGAGGAGGACAGAGTTCCCAGACTGTCCAGGCTGTGCAGGTCGTGCCGAGACACTTCATCATCCAGGATGTCGGTCTCCCGCTCTTTCTGCCGCGCGCGCCCGTTCAGGAGTATATGTGGAGTGGGTGGTGTGTGTGCGACAGCCGGCTCCTGTGAGCTGCGATCCCGGCTCCATTCCTCCACACCGCAGCCACTCAGCAGCCTCTTCAGCTCCGCACGCTCCTGCCGGCTGGGGGCCGCTGTCCCGGGACCCAAAGCTGAAGCCGGAGCCGCAGTGGGCAGAGAGACACTGGAGAGGCCGGAGTCGCTGCTGGCTGAGAGTGTGTGGTCAGGGCTGGAGGTGCTGGAGGTGTGCTGGGGTCTGCAGAGAGCTCCGCTACGGCTGCTGTTCCTGCGCACGGAGAACCGGTCCAGGGTGGAGGCCGGAGCCTGAAGAGGCGTCGCTGCAGAAGGAAGACAATAAAAGACAATGAAGAGACAGAAATATGGACATAAAGCAGCGCTTCTCAACAACCGCTCCTCACGATCCACTGCTCTGCACATTTCACATGTTTCTCTGAGAGATCCATCAGCCAACAACCAGAGTTAGAGGAGTACTGTGTGATTGATCTGACCGTCTTGTAAGCACATCATCTTTGGATAATATAGAGAAAGTTGCACTTTGGATGCTAAAAAGTGATTTAGTGTTTTATATATATATATATGTATATAGCTATAGAAAGCCCACGGCTGACTACACAGTTGTGACGTCTACAGTTCTGTACAATGTCACGCTTCATACGCCTCTGTTTTCTCCTGAGCTCTACTCACTGTGTTCCGTCTGTTCTCTGACCTCCAGTGTGAAAATGGAGAGAGCAGATATTCCTGTGTTTTCCCTGAAGTGACTCCTACATTCCTCACAGGTGTGTGTGTGTGTGTGTGTGTGTGTGTGTATGTGTGTGTGTGTGTGTGTGTGTGTGTGTGTGTGTAATGTGATTCTCATCTGGACTTGTTTTGTTAGTTCAGCCAGAGTCATGGGGGCGGGGCTCTTATTCCATATATGGGGATTGGAATGTAAACAGTAGGAGGGGCGTCAGCGGACTGGGCGGAGTTAAGATGAGGAGCAGAAAAACACACCAATCACACTGAGCCGCCTGTATAATCAGCTGGCTGCGGGTGCTTAGGGTTTGAGTGGGTCCGGTGGGTCAGAGAAGCCAAAAGGTTCATGTTTGATGTACAGTTCTAGTAAAACACACCGGGTCCAGTGATTGAGCCTTTCGGTCTCTAAAAGCCACAGAAAGGGTTTTACACTCATTTAATATAAAACAGGGTGTTACAGGCAGGGTGAGGGTCAGTTCATTGAGCAGTTCTTTGGGTTTTTAATCCATGTTTTAGGAACATTACGGTGAGGAAAGCCCAAGTGTCTATCCTGTGTGAGTAGCAGGAGTTCTGGGCTATGATGATCAGAGATAGTGTGGATCAGCTCACAGCACATGTGGAAATCAAGCGTCTGACAGCTTCCTGTGGCTCATATAGCTGTTGAGCATTGTGATATTTCTGTGATATATACAGCTGAAGTCAGAGTTATTCTCCCCCTGTATATTTTCCCCCAGTTTCTGTTTATCAGAGAGCAGATTTCTCCACACATCTCTAATCATAACAGTGTTAATAACTCATCTCTAATCACTGATTTATTCTCTCTTTGTCATGATGACAGTAAATAATATTAGACTAGATATTCTTCAAGACACTTCTATACAGCTTACAGTGACATGTAAAGGCTTCACTAGGGTAATTAGGGTAAATAGGCAGGTGATTGTATAGTGATGGTTCTGGAGACTATTGAAAGCAAATCTAGCTTAAAGGGGCGAATAATATTGAGCTTAAAATGGTGTTTAAAACATTAAGAACTGCTTTTATTCTAGCAAATAAAACAAATAAAACAAATCAGACTTTCTCCAGAAGAACAAATATTATCAGACACACTGTGAACAGTGCTTTAGTCTGACTGAATAATATAACAATATCTGCTGTTTCTCTCCTGTTTTTCTTCATCAGCAGCAGCCAGAATTAGCAGCACAAACACAACACTGTAATCATGACTGCAGCTCACATCCTGCTGAGGCCTGTGTGTGTGTGTGTGTGTGTGTGTGTGTGTGTGTGTGTGTGTGTGTGTACAGGGCCTCAGCACCACAGGAATGCTCCGTCTGTGCTCCAGCAAACCTCATTAAAGCTGCTCTGACTTGTTTCTATCAGTGTGTGTTACGTAGAACAGCTGTGGAGGACCTGCGATTGAGGATTGTGTGTGTGTGTGTGTGTGTGTGTGTGTGTGTGTTTGTGTGTGTGTGTGTGTGTGTGTGTGTGTGTGTGTGTGTGTGTGTGTGTGTGTGTGTGTGTGTGTGTGTGTGTGTGTGTGTGTGTGTGTGTGTGTTTGTGTGTGTGTGTGTGTTTGTGTGTGTGTGTGTGTGTGTGTGTGTGTGTGTGTGTGTGTGTGTGTGTGTGTGTGTGTGTGCACCTCAGGTGTTATGAATCTCCTTCAGCATCAGTAATCTATAATCAATAATCAGGGCTGTGTTCTACCTTCTGCAGCGCACATGTTCTGGTAGGAGTCCCATCTGGAGAGTGTGTCAGAGCTGGTGTAGTCCACCGTCACCGCGGGCCCGTTCTGATAGCGCTCTGAGCCTGAACACACACACACAGATCAGACGTATTAGAGAATATAACACACACTGCAGCTGTACACACACCAGCAGGATGAGCTGTGTCTCGTATTCAGGTCAGTAACACTGTGAAGCTGAACATGGAGCTGATCCACTGCTGTGTCTGTATGCTTTATATCTGGTTTCTATGCATGACTGAATCGTAAAGTCGGAACTGTAAACGGTGAATACTTCTGGGAATGAACCAATTCAAACAGGACAGGTATTCAGCAGACTGGGCTGACAGAGATGAAGAACACACACCTGGAAGTCTCTCCGGGCCGTCAGAAAACACCAGCTCCACTTTCCCATAATCTGGAAATCTGCTGTCTGGAATTACAGATCAGAAAGTCAGCATCAGTGCAGAACGGAGGAATCCTCCTGAGTCCACATGAGCAGACTGATCCCTCTGCCTGCTGCTCATATAGACGAACACCACATCAACAGAAGAGCCAGCGGCAGCATTCATCTGTGCTCTTCAGCTTCTGCATCATCATCATCATCAAAAAATCTAACCACTCTCACCATCAAAATCATCACCATCATTAAAATCATCAAAACCATGACCATCATCCAAAATATCACCATGATCAAAATCATCATCACAATCAATAATATCACTGGAATCATCATCATCATAATCCACACCATCAAAATCATCACCATCATCAAAATCATCACCGCAATCATCATCATTACCCTAATCATCATCATTAAAAATCATCATCATCATCATCATCATCACTGAAATCATCATCACCATCATCAAAATCATCACAGCAATCATCATCATTACCATAATCATCATCATCATCACCATCATCCAAATCATCAATCTCATCATTAAAATCATCACCGCAATTTTTATAATAATCATCATCAAAATAATCACAATTATCATCAAAATCAACATCTAAATCAGCACCCTGCTCTTAATCATCATCATCAAAAATCAATTATCCTCATTTTCATCATCACTATCATCAAAACACTAATCATCCTGTTCATCATCAAAATCCCCCTTCACATCATCACCATCAAAATCATAATCATCACTGAAATCATAATCACCAAAATCATCATCCTCATCCTCATCTTCATCATCAACACAATCAAAATCACCATCATCAAAATAATCCATCAGAATCCTTAACACCAAAATCATCACAGTCAAAATCATCACTATCATCTTCACCATCAGTCATCACAATAATCATCAAAATCAACACAATAATAATCAAAATCATCACAATAATCATCAAAATCAACACAATAATCATCAAAATCAACACAATAATAATCAAAATCATCACAATAATCATCAAAATCAACACAATAACCATCAAAATCATCACATTAATCATTAAAATCAACACAATAACTATCAAATTCAACACAATAATCATTAAAATCAACACAATAATCATCAAAATCAACACAATAATCATCAAAATCAACACAATAATAATCAAAATCATCACAATAATCATCAAAATCAACACAATAACCATCAAAATCATCACATTAATCATTAAAATCAACACAATAACTATCAAATTCAACACAATAATAATCAAAATCATCACAATAATCATTAAAATCAACACCTTCTTTGAAATCATCACAATAATCATCATCCTCTTCATCATCAAAATCAAGATAATCAAAATCATCATCATCTTCATCACCCTCCTCCTCTGACCTGTGCAGGCGTTCTCCAGCTCCTGCTTCTGGAAGGCTGTGCTGTAGGCCTGAACGGCTCCAGTGTGGAACTGAACTCTGAAGATCAGCTCTCTCTCTGAACTGCTGCTCTTGTGGAAGCACTTCACCTGCACACACACACACACACACACACACACACACACACACACAACCCTAGTAAACAACAGTATAACACTTCACCTGCACACACACACACACAGACCCACACAAGCGGAG
>NC_133177.1:125000-145000 GCF_049306965.1 Danio rerio
AAGCATGTGAGGCAGCGCTGATTTAGTCCTTTGGAAGCTATCTGGATAATTGGAAGATGAGCACTGCTAACTGTGAGACAGAATGACGAATGAATGAAACCAGAGCAAAAACAAGATGTGCACCGATAGCCCCGCCCTAAAAGACTAATAGCCCCGCCCTAAAGGACTGACAATTCCGCCCTTGAAGACTGACAATCCCGCCCTTAAAGGACTGACAATCCCGCCCTAAAAGACTGATAATCCCGCCCTAAAGGACTGATAATCCCGCCCTTAAAGGACTGACAATCCCGCCCTAAAAGACTGATAATCCCGCCCTTAAAGGACTGACAATCCCGCCCTAAAAGACTGATAATCCCGCCCTTAAAGGACTGACAATCCCACCCTAAAGGACTGACAATCCCGCCCTTAAAGGACTGACAATCCCACCCTAAAGGACTGACAATCCCGCCCTTAAAGGACTGACAATCCCACCCTAAAGGACTGACAATCCCGCCCTTAAAGGACTGACAATCCCGCCCTAAAAGACTGATAATCCCGCCCTTAAAGGACTGACAATCCCGCCCTAAAGGACTGACAATCCCGCCCTAAAAGACTGACAATCCCGCCCTAAAGGACTGACAATCCCGCCCTAAAAGACTGACAATCCCGCCCTAAAGGACTGACAATCCCGCCCTTAAAGGACTGACAATCCCGCCCTAAAGGACTGACAATCCCGCCCTAAATGACTCATAGCCCCATCCTAATGTACTGATAACCCCGCCCTAAAAGACTGATAGCCCCACCCTAGACCAGACATGAAGAACGGTTGTTTCGAGGGGTCTTTAGTTAAAGATAATGAGGGCAAATGAATTTTTCGGCAATAATAAAGAGCACAGAGACATCGTTTATAATAAGAACTGCTATTGTACACACTAAAATAAGAGCAGCAAATTTTGATTTCACGCTAACTTTAAAACACTGCAATAAACATAGATGTTAATAAACTCACGAGGGCAGCACGAACACTACATTAGTGTTTATAATTTTATTAGACCCCTCCTCAAACACACGTCAAATTTTGAATGCCAGTGTATACTGTGTAGAGTGTGTGCAGCAGGTCTGGTGTAGCCTTCGCTCAGTCACAGACCCTGACCCACACCTTTCAATAAATCTAACCACACTCAATATGGAGAGCAAGATCTGTGATTGGCTGGCTTAGTATAGTTGAGTGTGGGTGGGGCTGGAGATGTGGGGGCGGAGCGAGATCTGTGGCATGACTGTTTATTCCCATAGAGGAGTACTGTATGCAGGCGTTCGCTAAAGTCCCTTTCAAGCAATTCTGTTCACTCGGCGGCCATATTTGCAACACTCCTGGGGCAAGAGCAATAGACCAAAGCCTATGTATATCTGTAGTCTTTGCTAGTGTTTGTTGTATAGTTATAACTCCCGCCTCTTTCTTCCCTGAATGAGTGTGAATTTACGTTCATTTCCAACGTAAACACAAAATAAGTGAAAGCACACTGCCTACTAGTGCTTCAGAAGTGTCACTGCAGGAGTAGAACTGGTGATGGCTTTGCTGTAGGGCACACCGATCTCTCAGTGCTGAAGTATAAAGTGGGCTTCATTCCCAGTAAGAGTTGCTCAACACCGCTTCACTGCACATTTACGGGATGTTTGGGATGAATCATCTGGCCTGTTGAGACGCTGTGCGGTGCTTCATCATCACTGCACTTTGAGCCCCACAGGAGAGTTCATCCACCTCTCTTATCACTGATGGACTCATCCGGCACACTTCTCTACACTGAGGAAGGTTGTGTGAACATTGTGTTGAGGCTGTATATCAGCTTGTCACCGCGGTAAAACCATTAAAGACACTCTGGGGTTTATTTACCACTGAAAGGTGTCATATATGCGCATTACAGCACCGCTGGCATGTTTGTAATAAATGTATAAGTTTTGTTACGCTACGCCTCACGTCACGCCACACTTCTCCTGCATCTTCCTAACTCAACCTGTGCATTTAGAACTGAAGCTCAGACCTTTGAAAACAGAGACATGGCCCTGACCAGAGCCCTAATCATGTGACCATTACACAACCAGTAGATGGGCAGTATGGATGCAGGCAAAATAAGAGCGTGAGTAGTCACTTATCATGTGTTTTACTTTATATAGTTTGGGCAAAGATCTTTTTCTGAAACTATTCAAGCTGTTCAAACACACCTGCATTACCTGTATCTCTGTAATACTCTGATAGAGAAGCCGGACTGGACACCAGTGCTGGAGTAATGCATTACAGGTACCACAAGTTACCTAACTAGATCACCTTTTTCAAGTAAGTAGTAAAGCAAAGTGTTTCTGTTCATTTTATAGAAAATAAACAATAATAAGAACACAAGATGCTTTATTTATTCATTTATTGACTGATGGTCTTGTGTTGAGAGAGATGCGGATGTGATTGCTGTGTGGAAATATGAGGCGTGCTGTACAGTTCTGCTCAATATGATCATGTATTTACTCGTCTGACTGCACATTCACAAAGCTTTAAAGTGAATGAAAACTTTGAATGCAAGCATTTCTGAGTGTGTGTTTTCTTGCATCCTGATCCTCAGGTGATCCAGAAAGGTTTGTTTGAGTATTTACTTCACATTTCACTCATTCTGGAGTAAAAGAGCCTGACATCTGTCAGAAATAGAAGATGACACCAACACGTAATGCAAGAGGAGCATAACTCATTCTTTTCCTAAACAAGTGAATGAGTAGTACACTGCTGCAGGAGTACCGCAGGACATGGACTTCCCCAACACAGCGTGCAATAGTGCTGCAATAAAGGTTCATTTGTAGATGTATAATGTTCATTTCATGAGTAGTCCCTTACAGAAATAAACCTCGGCTTTGTGATTGTAAAATTATAATAACCATGTGTTTGTTGCATTGACTTCCAATTGTATAACCACAGTTTTACTAGAATCGCCATGGTGAAACTATAGATAGATTTGCCCATAGTCCATTTGTGGTTCCCATGGTCGACTATGCAACAGCAGCCATGGTATTTATGGTAAAACCTGGTTAAACAAATGGAATCACACGTCTGCACAGCTAAAGCGGAAGCTGATTAAGGGCTCTAAACAGTTTGACTGTTCAATGAAAGCACTAAGCGGTCCCGGTGGAGCATCCTATGGGTGCTGGCCATTCCTTACCCACAACTCTTCCCGATTCATTTCCATTCGCAAACTGAAAAGCAGCCTGAAACTTCACATTGGTGCACTTCGTGACCTTGCACTCGATAGATGCCGTGCCTTTAAGTTCCTGCACTGAGCATTGGATCGACCCTTCATCAACAGAGATCATCTCTGGAGAGTTTGAGCTGGAGTTTCTGGAGCAGACCAGCTGCTCCCTATCCACAGACCTCAGATTGTGTCCTTGGATTAACTCAGGAGCTTCACAGGAGACCCTGGACAGATCCTTCACGTGTTTGTGGTTGTACTTCAGCCAGTCATAGAAGTAGTGTATCCCACAGTCACAGCTCCAGGGGTTCCCGCGCAGCTCAAACACACACTGGAAGTCCAGATCCTCAAAGAAGCCGCTCGGGATGCTCCGTAAGCTGTTGTTGGACAGGTCGAGCAGCTGCAGGTCGTGCTGGTCCTTCAGGAGATGCGCATCCACAGAAATCAGACTGTTCTTCTGCAGATACACAGATTTAATACTGAACAACCCTTTAAAGACAGATCCGGCCAGCGTGGAAATCCGGTTCTCAGACAGATCGAGTGTTTCCAGTGAGATCAGATTCTGGAAGAGATCCGCCGGGACTTCAGTGAGTGAATTCTGAGATAGGTCCAGATAAGTGATGTAGTGTAGTGTGTGAAAGACAGCATTGGTCAGCTTCTCCAGCAAGTTCTTCTTGAGGATTAGTGTCTTCAATGATGCTGGGAAGGACCCGGGGGTCAGCACCCGGATGAGGTTGCTCCGCAGGTTCAGCTCCTGCAGGTGATCCAGATGTGTGAAGATGCCGTCCGGCAGGTTTGGGATCTTGTTGGCCTGCAGCGACAGCACTCTGAGCTCAGAGTTGTTCTGGAAAAGCTCAGTGGAGAGCGAGCTGATCTGGTTGAAGGACAGGTCCAGCTCCTGCAGACGATGGAGCCGCTGGAACAGCCGACCGGAGAGGAAAGACAAGCCGTTCCCTCTGAGCTGCAGCATCTCCAGCTGGTGCAGAGAGTGGAACAGACCCGCGTCCACACCGCTCAGCTTATTATTGTTGAGCAGGAGTCGGGTCAGATTGGTCAGCGAGCTGAAGGTCTGAATATCGAGGCTCATCCAGCAGATGTTCCCGCTGATCTCCAGCTCCCGCAGCTCTACCAGACGCTCGAAGGCCTCGCCGGACACACTTTTCAACATGCCGTTCAGAAACACCAGCTTCGAGAGTCTGAGGGTCTCCGGAAACGACTGCTGGTCCAGATCTGGGATCCCCGAGGCCACCACGATCAGCTCTCGCACCTGCGTGGAGATGTTCACAGGTAAACTCTTCATCCTGTCATCAGAACAGACCAGTTTGGAGCCGGAGAAGCACTGGCAGGGCTCAGGACAGCAGACGCCACAGTACAGATGGATCAGGACCAGCAGAACCACAGCGCACAGATTACTCATGTCTCCTGGAGGAAAGAAAATCACCTTCAGTCATTGTGTTGATCATCGTCTCTGCTGAAACAGAATCTCTCACATGTTAGGGATAAAGCACATCAGCAGGTTGTTATCCCAGAATAAAGCCAGCAGCCCGGTGTGAAGCGCAGCTCGGTTCTATTGACCTTACTCTTCAGACTCGAGCAGGCGCAGCTATTGGAATCTGTTTGGCTTCAGACTTCCGCTCTCTTTCACTTCCATTGATGTTTAGAGGTTAATAACAGCCTGTTATTCTGCTGGATGCTACAAACTGATAAGGTCAGTAAGACTGAAGGGTTTATTCTGAGATAACAACCTTGCTGGATGTACTTTATCCTGCTTATTACATGGATACTTGCAATAAGATGTAAAAAATAGTCACAAGCATTATTCTGAGTCATAATAGTTCATTAGTTCTTTAATTTAAAGCAAAGCTGACAGAAACTAAAACAGCTGAATGGATTATACACTAACCTGCGCATTATTCAGACACTAGAGGGCACTGATGTGGACAATGTGAATATGAATGTGGGTGTACGTATATGGATGTAAATATATTCTCAGATCCAGTTCCCAGACGAGTCTGTGTTATTCAGAATTGTTGTCTGGGAATAACAGCCCTTGGACTGTCCTGACTAATCCATCAGAATCAGGTTTTATAGTAATTTTGAGCAATAAGTGTGTTTGTAATAAGCACATGTAAAGCAATAGGACATCCAATGGTAATCAATAGTGTCCAATCAATAGTGTTTGTTGTTCCTATCATGTCAGTAGCTGAGCATGAAGTGTTTTCATTCTGAAAAGCCTCAAAAAACAAGCCTATTTGCCACTGACTGAAACTCCAGCTGAATGCCCTGTTGCTGCAGTTGAGCAATACTGTGTAACGCTTATTGGAACATTTCAGTATATTCAGACTGAAGATATCCTACACAGGGTTTAGTTCATCATACTCGACTGAGGTTAATGCTAATTCATTTTTATTATACATGAATAATCTCCAGAAAGTGCAAATAACAGTTCAGTAAATCTATTATAATGGTTGAAAGAAAGCCTAAGACAGTGAAGACAGTGTGTTTTACGTACCGCAGTGTTGTGCACATCCAGCTCAGTTCAGCAGAAATCCTCAAACTCACTGCAGTTTCAGAGAAACCCCATGAGCAAACAGACACTCATTGGTCAGACACTATCTGCACATCGCTCAGCGTTTAGTGCACGAGTGCAGGAATATCCAACAAACAACTGCTGCACACAATCACTCATGTCTGAGAGTAATTCTTGATTTAGTTAAACATTAGTGATGAACTCTCCTGAATGCAGGGGGTGAGAGAATGTTTGGCTGTTGTGTACAGTATTGACGGACTCCTGCAGACTCTGATCTGCTTTACTGCGGTGAACAGTATTGACATTTCTGAAATCCATATCAGCTAAAACACATCAAGAAAAGCACAAACTGTGAACGTTTAACAGCAACGCCATCACATATACTGCAAAACAAACATTGCTTTACTCAGAGTGATTCTAGTCTAAATATCTGAAAACTCTGAAATCAAGAAGCATTTTCTAGACAAGCTAAACTAGTGTTGTGTTCAGAGATAATGAAGAGAGTTTCTCTTTAATACGAGCAAACCTGCCAGTGTGGTAACAGAAACAGCTTGTGTTTGTTTTGAAGTAAGAGTGTTCTGCTCACCGCGCGGGCGGATATCTCAGCAGGTTCTCGTTTACCTCATTATTCAGACCATCTTCTTCTGTGATCAACTGGACAAACTCAGATCCTACTGAAAGTGAAAATCCCTCTGGATGTTGATCCGCTGAGCTCCTGAAGCAGTCTGACCAGCATATAATGATGGGTGAGTGAGTGGATGATCGTGTGTAGCGTTCAGGATAGTATATTATACTCATTTACAGTGAATACTGAAGTGTTCATACTCTATATACATATGAACTGTGTAAAGCCCTGGTCAGATCACTGGAGTGATACTGTCGATTACAGAAGTGCCCATGTCAGATTATGTGATTTTGTCTTGATAAAGTCTTGCCTTGTCTTGGGTAACAGATGTGCTAGACTACACGTTCCTTCATGTTCAGTCATCCCGTGACGGGAAATATTTCCTGAAGCAGTCACAAGTGCTGCGATAACCATATTTCTCATCTCAATATCAATGTTGTAATCTTATTTCAGTCTCAGTAAACACTGGAGCTTGCAGACCACTGATAACTACATCACTGAAGGACATTCCTCATGGCATGGGCAAGATCAAACTCATGATTCCTTTAATATTAAGATAATTTCTTTGAGATCTAAATTTATATTTTCCTGCAGGGCTGCTTAAACACTCACTCGCCTGAACTCGCCACCAGTGAGATGGAGAAAATGAAAGTACATCAGCACTGAGGATCAATCACAGATCAATCACTGAAGCTGTTGTGTTACCATAGCGACTGTAGAATCACCACAACAGTGTTACCATAGCGACTGTAGAATTACCACAACAGTGTTACCATAGCGACTGTAGAATCACCACAACAGTGTTACCATAGTGACTGTAGAATCACCACAACAGATCAGTTACTGTAGTTGTTGTGTTACCATAGCGACTGTAGAATCACCACAACAGTGTTACCATAGCGACTGTAGAATTACCACAACAGTGTTACCATAGCGACTGTAGAATCACCACAACAGTGTTACCATAGTGACTGTAGAATCACCACAACAGATCAGTTACTGTAGTTGTTGTGTTACCATAGCAACTGTAGAATCGCCACAAAAGATCAGTTACTGTAGTTGTTGTTACCATAGCAACTGTAGAATCACCACAACGGATCAGTTACTGTAGTTGTTGTGTTACCATAGCAACTGTAGAATTGCCACAAAAGATCAGTTACTGTAGTTGTTGTTACCATAGCAACTGTAGAATCGCCACAACGGATCAGTTACTGTAGTTGTTGTTACCATAGCAACTGTAGAATTACCACAACAGATCAGTTACTGCACTTGTTGTGTTACCATAGCGACTGTATAATTAAATTCAGATACTCCACTATCGTGTGCTTCAGAAAGTCTGCAGTGTTGAGTAAGCATTACTGTAGTGTTTTCTGTGTAGTGTGTAGAGTGCAGTGGGTGTGGTGTCGTGCAGGAGGCGTGTCCTCCAGGTGTGTGTGTGTGTGATGTTCTGTCCTCAGCAGCAGCAGTGTTCAGTGTTCTCTCAGTTCCTCCTCCAGCTCTCTCCTGATGGCGCACGCAGGGCTGCAGATGCTGGGTTACTGTCTGGGTTTTCTGGGTCTGCTGGGTCTGATCGCCTCCACAGCCATGGCGGAGTGGAAGATGTCCTCGTACGCCGGAGACAACATCATCACAGCACAGGCGCAGTATGAGGGACTGTGGCAGTCCTGTGTGTCGCAGAGCACCGGCCAGCTGCAGTGCAAAAAATACGACTCCCTGCTGAAGCTGCCAGGTAAGAGCCGCGCGTGCCCGGACAGGTGAGCTGAATTCCAGACGCTCCTCAGCACATCACCTGACTGACCCAGAGGACACCAGCACAGCTCACAGCGCTGATGGGGCTGGGCTATTGAACACAATGTCTGGTCATATGTAGACAGAAAATGCTCATTTATTGTTTTAAAGGTGTCATTTATTATGGGTTATTATGGGTTTATTCAGGGTTGAACCGTCTCATTTACACTGAATTGATGCAGTTACACGCTGTTTCTGTCCATATTTGTGAGTTAATTTTATTAATTAAATTTAAATGAGACTTTTTAACCCAAAATAAATGACACTTTTAAAAATATCTATATGTTTGTGTTTGACAAAATGCCAAGACTAAACAGATGTCAGCGTCCTTCAGATTGTTATTTAGTCCAATAATAGCTCATATAAGTGGTCTTCCCGGTTTAGGATTGTTTTCTCTGCATGACTCTGCCTCTGGGTTTGAGCACTCTCACTAACGCTGGGTTGTTTTAAAACTATTTTGGTCAAATGCAGAAAAACTGGGTTCAAGGGTGCAATTTTAAATATTAATTATGTAAATGTATTCTAATGAGGAGATCGCAGTTTTGATATTGAAAAATAAACGTTCTGACTTTATAACGTGGATAATACGACTTCATTTCCTGAAAATCTGACTGTAACTTGCAATTTAGTGTTTACATCCCTCAGTTCTGAGAAGAAAGTCAGAGCTGTGAGTTTGTCATTGTAACCCCGCCGGTCCTACACCACCCAACCCGCTCCGAGGTGGGATCGAACCGGCAACCTTCCGCATGGAAGTCAGTTGCTCTAACAAGGAGGCTTAAGACCATGGCCTCTGGCGTTTGTCTCTAGTGCACCTTTAGAGGTCAGAGGAGTGAAGTTTACCTGCACAGCCTGCACTAGCTGGCCTCCGTTACATCATGCTATTTTGAGATAAAAAGCCCAAATCCCCTTTTATTTTTATTGATAAGTGGGAACAGTGAAGTCAAAACAAAACAGTCCCCAAACTACAAGATCACCGTGACTGTGTACTGTACTGTGCTGTGAGAACGAGCCCCGTACATCAGCAGGAGGCTTGACTGTGACCACATGTCTGTCTCTGTGTTCTCAGGGGAGATCCAGGGGGCTCGAGGGCTGATGCTGACCGGCATCTTCCTGTGTGGCCTGTCGACGCTGGTGTCTTTCGTGGGCATGAAGTGCACAACCTGCCTTTCAGAAGCGCCACAGGTGAAGAGTAAAGTGGCTCTGGCTGGAGGAGTGCTGTTCATCACTGGAGATAAGCTCATGCTCATTACACTCAC
The DNA here is from genome assembly GCF_049306965.1 of Danio rerio. NCBI lineage: Eukaryota > Metazoa > Chordata > Actinopteri > Cypriniformes > Danionidae > Danio > Danio rerio. The sequence continues at coordinate 134,403 of NC_133177.1, forward strand.
TGACGACTGCTGCAAACACACATGACAGCGCTCACAAAAAAACAGGCGGCACGGTGGCGCAGTGGGTAGCACAATCACCTCACAGCAAGAAGGTCTCTGGTTTGAGTCTCGGCTGGGTCAGTTGGTGTTTCTGTGTGGAGTTTGCATGTTCTCCCCGTGTTGGTGTGGGTTTCCTCCGGGTGCTCCGGTTTCAGTCCAAACACATGCGCTATAGGGGAACTGATCAACTACACTGGCCGTAGTGTGTGTGTGTGTGTGTGTGTGTGTGTGTGTGTGTGTGTGTGGGTGTGGGTGGGTGTTTCTAGAGTTTCTACCGTGGAATGAACCACCAACTACTCCAGCATGTTTTACACAGTGGATGCCCTTCCAGCTGCAACACAGTAATGGGAAACACCCATACACACTCATTCTCTCTCACACACACACACACACTCATACACTACGGCCAGTGTAGTTGATCAGTTCCCCTATAGCGCATGTGTTTGGACTGAAACCGGAGCACCCGGAGGAAACCCACACCAACACGGGGAGAACATGCAAACTCCACACAGAAACACCAACTGACCCAGCCGGGACTCAAACCAGAGACCTTCTTGCTGTGAGGTCACAGTGCTGACCACTGAGCCACCGTGCCCCTTTAACAATTGGTTTATTGTGAGTGAAAGATGAGAGGCGGGGCTAAAATAAACCACGCCCCTTTCCAATATTTAATGTTGAACCTGTGAGATGTCCTATAAGTGTTCTGTAGGCTGCTCTGTCCAATCACTACAGACGGTCCCCCACTCTGAGTCTTAAGGCTTTATTGTGGACCCCTGATGAACCCACACTGTAAATAAAGTCTACTGTTCAGCCACAGACATGTACTGTAAAATAACAGGCAGTAAACATCAGAAATGTTCCTGAAATTTGAAGTAAATTAAGTAAATATCAGTAATTTACTGTCTGTTATTTTATGGTAAGTGTCTGTAATTTAATGGCTGGTATTTTTCGTTATTTCCGGCTCTCCAGCTGCTGGGAAAATCCTGTAAAAAAGCAACATGTGCACCGCATGTTCAGTGTTGATCCTCTTGGCTTCATCCCACTGTTCCTCCACCATCCCTTCATCCCTACACTGCAGTGCAGCTCAGAGTGCTCCATGCTGGTGACTGTATGAGTGTGTTCCGTGTGTTCATGTCAGCTCTGCTCTTCTTTCTACAAGGCTTTTTGCTCTGATCGCCACCAGCTGGTACGGAGAGAAGATCCGGCAGAAGTTCTTCGACCCGTTTACTCCAACTAACGCGAGGTGAGTGAGCAAACACTGATTCCCTGAATGTAGAGCTGCTCATGTGTTGATTCAGTCCCACATGGAGTATCACAATAATCATGAGTGCGCAGACGAGCGTCTTCATCAGTGCTGCACAGTAGAGCAGCTCCTCCTCACCTCCTGCTGCTCCTGCACAGATCTCACCCAGAGGAGTGGAGGCTGCAGCACTGTGCTGTTACATAAATGAGTCAGAAGACCAAGACCAAACACAGAGAACACAGTGCAATGGAGATCTGGAGAATGGAGATCTGGAGAACGGAGATCTGGAGAACGGAGATCTGGGGAACGGAGATCTGGGGGATGGAGATCTGGAGAATGGAGATCTGGGGAATGGAGATCTGGAGAATGGAGATCTGGGGAACGGAGATCTGGAGAATGGAGATCTGGGGAATGGAGATCTGGGGAACGGAGATCTGGAGAATGGAGATCTGGGGAATGGAGATCTGGAGAATGGAGATCTGGAGAATGGAGATCTGGGGAACGGAGATCTGGAGAATGGAGATCTGGGGAATGGAGATCTGGGGAACGGAGATCTGGGGGATGGAGATCTGGGGAATGGAGATCTGGGGAACGGAGATCTGGGGGATGGAGATCTGGAGAATGGAGATCTGGGGGATGGAGATCTGGAGAATGGAGATCTGGAGAATGGAGATCTGGAGAATGGAGATCTGGAGAATGGAGATCTGGAGAATGGAGATCTGGAGAATGGAGATCTGCTTTGCATCTTGGTGTTTTGATGAAGCATTTTTAATGGCAATATTCTGAGATGTGCTCAACACACCAGCAGTATCTGGATGCAGCCTTCATGATGCAAGCTGAGACTGCCTCTCTCAGAGATGCGATGTCAGACACAGTGCACTTAAATAGAGTGAGTGACATCACTATGAGGGGTGGGGTTAGGGGCGGGGTTAGGTGAGCATTCAAAAGCATTGGATGCAGCTCAGATTGCACTGCACCAGGTCTGCAGCCAGACCCCTCTCAAAAACACACGGATAAACACATGCAGTCCATGCACAGCCTGCCTGATGTGTTCATGAGTCTGCTCTCTCTCTCTCTCTCTGTGTGTGTGTGTGTGTGTGTGTGTGTGTGTGTGTGTGTGTGTGTGTGTGTGTGTGTGTGTGTGTGTGTGTGTGTGTCAGGTATGAGTTCGGGAAGGCTCTGTATGTGGGCTGGGGCTCTTCAGCTCTCTCCATCATCGGCGGTTCCCTGCTCTGCTGTATCTGTGGGAGTGAAGCTTCTGAAAAACCCTCGTATCCTCCAGCGCGCGCAGCAGGACGCCCGGGAACTGACCGCGTCTGAACACACACCTGACTACAGACAAACCTGCGCCTGTGTGTGTGTGTGTTTGTGTGTGTGTGTGTGTGTGTTTAATCTTCGCCTGTTTCCTGATTAACCCTCTGCACTGATGTAAATGACCGGCTCATCATGACGCACTCATTAAAGCTGAAGTGTGTGTGTTACTCTCGGTGTCAGACTCCTGTTCATTCGTGTGTCACTGATCAGTCCTCTAGTCAGTGTGTGTGAGTGTGTGTGAGTGTGTGTGTGTATGTGTGTGTGTGTGTATGTATGTGTGTGTGTGTGTGTGTGTGTGTGTGTGTGTGTGTGTGTGTGTGTGTGTGTGTGTGTGTGTGTGTGTGTGTGTGTGTGTGTGTGTGTGTGTGTGTGTGTTCAGACACGCTCCAGCATGAACCTGTGCAGACCTGCAGCACATTCCTCACACACACATTCTCCATCAGTTCAGGAGATTCCTCAGAAACAGCAGAACACACACACACACACACACACACACACACTGGGCTGGCATGATGGGATGTGACGCAGCCGTCTGTCCAGATATGGTTCACTTATGGTTCAATATTTCCTGCGGTCGTCGTCAGATCTGCTGTCCTCTGCATGTGCTGGTGTTTGAGCAGTGGAGAGGATGAGGATCGTCACAGCAGCTTCTGTCAGTGTTGATCTCACAGTAATGATCTCCAGCTGAGGGTCTGCATGTGGACACTGGGGGGCAGCAGAGCTCCACTGCCTGATCACAGCACCGGTCTACTGTGTCCTGCAGCAGAACTCCTCAGCTCACTCTGCACCTGTATATGCTGTCAGAGTCATGTGTTCATCTGTCATATCAGGGTTATGGTGTTAAAATTCTGGATAAGTTGGCGGTTCATTCCACCGTGGTGACCCCTGATTAATGCAGAGACTAAGCTGAAAAGAAAATGAATGAATGAATTCAGTATTCAGCTGAGCTACAGAGACAGCCGTGTGTGTGTGTGTGTGTGTGTGTGTGTGTGTGTGTGTGTGTGTGTGTGTGTGTGTGTGTGTGAGTGTGTGGTCCCCGCAGATCACCTTTAGCCACATACACACACACCTCCTGCTCCTCCACAGCTAAATCAAAGCTCTCCTTCAGCTTTACACTGCTGCTGTGTGCTAGCGGATCATGCTTATGCTAATCTGAGGTTTACTGCTCCACACACACACACACACACACACACACACACACACACACACACACACACACAGATACTGGGAATGGTTTGTGCATTGATCATGGGTCTCCAACTCAGAGTTGAAGCGTTTGTGTTCCTCAGAGTGTGTGTGTGTGTGTGTGTGTGTGTGTGTGTGTGTGTGTGTGTGTGTGTGTGTGTGTGTGTGTGTGTGTGTGTGTGTGTGTGTGTGTGTGTGTGTGTGTGTGGGCTTCATGGACAACACTCACTCTGACACTCGCCTGTTGCACAGAAGATCAAATGTTTAAGCCTGTGGTGTATTTACGGCTTCAGCTTTTCCTCTTATGTTTATCCTCCTCCAACACACACACACACACACACACACACACACACACACACACCGCAGGCGCACCGCAGACGTCTGGCCTGTGTCCACTCTTCCCAGCGGCGTCTGGATCTCTGAGTGTGTTTCTGCTCCTCATAAAGGCTCTATAATAAACCCTGACTGGCGTTTCTCTGTTACAGATGTGGCTGGAGTCTCCAGACTCGCTGTCAGACAGCACACTGCTGCATTGAGGACTCAGTGGATCATTTTGATGGATGTAAACAACAGCAGTGCTCCTGACGCATTTCCTGTTTCACGTTTGTAATTTCCTCAGAGAGGTCTGCTTATTGATAAATAATGTAGCGAGAGCTGTTCTAATGCTAACATGTGATGGAGTTGCCTCCTGTAGTGTTCATGGGCCAATGGTCTGTCTCAGGGGTGTCCAAACTCAGTTCTGGAGGGCCGGTGTCCTGCTGATTCAGCTCCAGCTTGCCTCAACACACCTGCACAGATGTTTCCAGAAGGTCTGCTAAGAGCTTGATTATAGCCCAGGTGTGTCTGAGTGGAGTTGGAACTAAACTTTCCAGGGCACCGGCCCTCCAGAACAGAGTTTGGGCACCCCTGCTCTACATCATGAGCAGAGACATCCACTGTTTTCCTCATGCCTCATGGTGTTCAGTCTAATAGAGGATATTAAAGGGTCAGTTCACTCACACCTGAACATTCTGACATCATTAATGAGCCTTCACTTGTTCCAAACCCCAATGACTTTCTTTATTCTGTTGAACACTGAAGAAGATGTGGAGCTCTGGAAACCTGTAACCATTGACTTACACAGTATTTGCTTTTCCCACTACTGAAGTCAATGGTTACAGGTTTCCAGCATTCTTCAAAGTATCTTCAGTATTGTCAGACGGGTTTATGTGAGAGTAAACAGTGAGTAAATGTAGATGATCAGGTGAGGGTAGTGTGATGTGAACATGCAGGAGTGTCAGATCAGTGCAAACGCAGCAGCAGAGGATGCAAAGCGTGCTTTAATGAATATATCTCATCATCAGTCTGAGAGTCTCCTCAACTGAAAGCTGATCATCATCATCATCATCATCATCATCATCATCATCATCATCATCATCACACATGGCAGAAATCACTCTTATTCTCAAACACCTGACGCCTGTGGTCAAATCCCAGCTAGCAAAGAATTCTGGCCCAGATCTGTCATGAAGCTGGCCCAGCAGGCAGTGATCCGGCACCGGCATACAGCATGTGATGACATGGGTTCAGTGAGGGAAAGAGATCTACAGCCATTCAACCATCAACACTGTGTGCTGTGTGTCTGCAGTGCTTGATTGGAGAGGGCGGAGCTAAAGATTCCTCTGATTGGTGGGATTTCCTCAACAGCATCATGGGTAATGTAGTTTTTGTGGTGAGTTCCAGTTTTCATCACAGCTGATCAGTCGATGGGTCGGATCATCATACGCACAGACTTCATGGAGTAAAACCCTCCGCCGTAATCGGCCCAGAATATGCCGTCCTGAAAGCGGCTGCGATACACTCCGCCTGAGTACCACACGCCGTTCAGATTGGTCTGACCGCAGGCGTTGTACCACCAGCCGCCCTTCTGGAAATGAGCACAGTTCCCTGAAACACCATCAGAGCGTCAGCATCACACACACAGTGTAAAGGAGAGAGTCGTATGTGTGTGTGTTCAGGTGTGTGTATAAACCTGAGAAGGCGTCGTGGTCCCTGTCCAGCGTGGTGAACTGTCTGCCATTGTGGCTGGTTAATGAATCTCCAGCGTTTCCCTGATAGAGTCCCAGACGCAGGCGGTACGACTGGCTCTCGGGCTCCAGGTGGAAGCTGCTGTACGCCGCGTAGACCTTCTTCTCCATCCAGTCCTCCATCTCCACCAGCAGCTTATACTCCTCCTGTCTGCCCAGACTATAGATGGTGTCCAGACCCAGCCAGTGCTCACCGTCCACATCCCCAAAGCCCAGCTGCAGGACGACGAGCAGAGGAAACACTAGATGAGTAGCTAGCTGACTAGTCAACATCAGAACTTGTCTACTCACTAGTCAACATCAGAACTCATCTACTCACTAGTCAACATCTGAACTCATCTACTCACTAGTCAACATCAGAACTCATCTACTCACTGGTCAACATCAGAACTCGTCTACTCACTAGTCAACATCAGAACTCATCTACTCACTAGTCAACATCAGAACTCATCTACTCACTAGTCAACATCAGAACTCATCTACTCACTAGTCAACATCTGAACTCGTCCACTAACTAGTCAACATCAGAACTCATCTACTCACTAGTCAACATCTGAACTCATCTACTCACTAGTCAACATCAGAACTCATCTACTCACTAGTCAACATCTGAACTCATCTACTCACTAGTCAACATCAGAACTCATCTACTCACTAGTCAACATCAGAACTCATCTACTCACTAGTCAACATCAGAACTCATCTACTCACTAGTCAACATCTGAACTCGTCCACTAACTAGTCAACATCAGAACTCGTCTACTCACTAGTCAACATCTGAACTCATCTACTCACTAGTCAACATCTGAACTCGTCCACTCACTAGTCAACATCAGAACTCATCTACTCACTAGTCAACATCTGAACTCATCTACTCACTAGTCAACATCTGAACTCATCTACTCACTAGTCAACATCTGAACTCATCTACTCACTAGTCAACATCAGAACTCATCTACTCACTAGTCAACATCTGAACTCATCTACTCACTAGTCAACATCTGAACTCGTCTACTCACTAGTCAACATCAGAACTCGTCTACTCACTAGTCAACATCTGAACTCATCTACTCACTAGTCAACATCTGAACTCATCTACTCACTAGTCAACATCAGTCTACTCACTAGTCAACATCAGAACTCATCTACTCACTAGTCAACATCTGAACTCATCTACTCACTAGTCAACATCAGAACTCGTCTACTCACTAGTCAACATCTGAACTCATCTACTCACTAGTCAACATCAGAACTCATTTACTCACTAGTCAACATCTGAACTCATCCACTCACTAGTCAACATCAGAACTCGTCTACTCACTATTCAACATCAGAACTCATCTACTCACTAGTCAACATCAGAACTCATCTACTCACTAGTCAACATCAGAACTCGTCTACTCACTAGGCAACATCTGAACTCGTCTACTCACTAGTCAACATCTGAACTCATCCCCTCAGTAGTCAGCAGGTAAACTCATGTGGTAAGCTCAGGTTAGTGTGTGTGCGTCTACAGCAGTGTTCAGAGCAGTGATAATTATAATATTCATGAATCATGCTAATGGTGTCTCCGCCTCCAGCTCCACCTTATAGCTGTCCCAGTCCCTGGAGAAGTTGACGGCTCCGTCTTTCCTCCTCTGGATGAGTGTCCATCCTCCTCGGTCCACGTCGTGTTCACACCAGGCCTGAACAGGCGTCAGGGTGTCGTCCGGCTGCAGGAGGATCGCGCCGCTGACCGAGTGTCCCGCCTGCAGCGCCGCATAACAGTCCCGGAACGGACCTGCAGGGGGCAGCAGACACACTAACTACTCAACCTCACAGAAGAAATGCAGAGGTTAGGGTTAGGTAGGGGTGTTGGGGAGGGGGTCACAGGCCAGAGTAAAGGGTCAGGGTTAGGTAATGTGGGGTGGTTGCTTACAAAAGTGTTGTGGATGAAGGGAAGTGGGTGTCTGTTTGTTCATGCGTGTGCACGTGTTTACTCCTGCTTTCTCTCTGTTGCTGTCCTGACTATTCTAGTTCACTTCTATGTACGCACCGGCCCTGTGTGTGTGTGTGTGTGTGTGTGTGTGTGTGTTACCCTTCAGACTGCTGTTGTTCTGTGCGGGTCGCTCCCCGGTGTCGGCTGCTGCTGCTCCGGTTCTCTGCTCCTCCGTCCAGCTGTTGCTCTGGATCTCGTTGGAGACTCTCGGCACAAACACCGGGATGTTCTCCGGCAGCACCTGCGGCAGTGGTGGTGGCGGTGGGTCCCGGCTCTGCCTGCCGTACACCCGCACACAGCGCTCCTCCAGCAGCGCCAGCAGCTCCGCCTGGCTGTTGACCCGCTCGGCCAGCACAGACACCCGCTGCTGCAGCTCCCGGTACCCGGCGGACAGACGCAGCGCGGCGGCGGACCCGTTCAGCAGCCGGTTCTGCAGCGCCGCCAGCTCCAGAGAGGAGTCCCGCTTGCGAAGGATCTCGTGCAGCAGCTGCATGTAGAGCTGAGTGACCCGCGAGTTCATGTTCCGCGACTCCTTACGCAGCAGCTTCATCTCCTGCACCATGTCTCCGTCCACATCCACCATCATCCGCAGCGTCTCCATCTCCCGCCGCTGCCGGCTCAGGGTCTGCCGCAGCTCAGACATGTCCGTCCGCGTCACGCGCTCGGGGTCCGGCAGCGAGGGCCCCCGGCTGGCACAGATAGGCCCCGTGATCTTCTGCTCCGGGATTAAGAAGGTGTAGGAGCACTGCTGCTGCTGCTGCTGCGGGTCTGGAGCCTCCATCTGCCTGCGCTGCCGGCTGGAGGAACTGCTGATCCGCACACACCACAGCACACAGAGGAACCAGCAGAACATCCAGACCTGAGGACACATAGCAGCAGATCTGCACACACACACACACACACATGCACACACACACACACATGCACACACACACACACACAAACAAACACACACACACACACACACACACACACACACACACAAACACACACATACACACACAAAGACAACAGCCAAGAGAGACATTAGTGGAGTATACACTCTCTCTCACACACACACACACACACACTCTCTCTCTCTCTCTCTCTGTGTGTGTGTGTGTGTGTGTGTGTCTGTGGTTGGAGAAAGCGCTGCAGTATTTTCCATCCTCAGCTCTTCTCCAGTGTCAGAAACACACACTGAGGAAAGAGTTCTGCAGCTCCACTGAAGTAAACACACACACACACACACACACACACACATTCATAAAGATTATTACACGCTCTCTGCACTCCTGGATTCTGATTGGTCAGTGTGTGGGCGAGCAGTGATGCAGGAACAACACCGAGCCGACAGTCTCCGACACACCGACATGATCAGACGATCAGCTCACAGTGAACAGCACAGTACAGACATCACCAACACTATTACAGTGTGTGTGTGTGTGTGTGTGTGTGTGTGTGTGTGTGTGTGTGCACGTGTGTGTGTGTGTGTGTGTGTGTGTGTGTGTGTGTGTGTGTGTGTGTGTGTGTGTGTGTGTGTGTGTGTGTGTGTGTGTGTGTGTGTGTGTGTGTGTGTGTGTGCAAGTGTGTGTGTGTGTGTGTGTGTGTGTGTGTGTGTGTGTGCACGTGTGTGTGTGTGTGTGTGTGTGTGTGTGTGTGTGTGTGTGTGTGTGTGTGTGTGTGTGTGTGTGTGTGTGTGTGTGTGCAAGTGTGTGTGTGTGTGTGTGTGTGTGTGTGTGTGTGTGTGTGTGTGTGTGTGTGTACGTGTGTGTGTGTGTGTGTGTGTGTGTGTGTGTGTGTGTGTGTGTGTGTGTGTGTGTGTGTGTGTGTGTGTGTGTGTGCAGACTCTAAACCACAGTGGAAAAAGACACTCAGTGTTTTCTGCAGGCTCTCGATGGAAAAGCCCAGTCAGATCATATTCCTGCAGATGAGTGGTGTTCAGCAGCTGTACACGTCTCTGCGCATATATACTGTATATATAACACAACTGCAGAATTAAAGATGAAGAGTCAGAGTTATTCACCCTCCTGTTAAAGGCTCATTCTTTTATTTTTCTCCCAGTTTCTGTGTATCAGAGAGCAGATTTCTCCAGCACATCTCTCATCATAACAGTGTTAATAACTCATCTCTAATAGCTGATGTGTTTCCTCTTCATGATGACAGTCAATAATATTAGACTAGATATTCTGCTTTAATTCTAGCAGAAATAAAACACATCAGACTTTCTCCAGAAGATCAAACATTATCAGACACACTGTGAACATTCCCTGAATCAGTTCAGCATCATGTGGGAGAGTCGGATTGTAGAGTTGAACTGGATTATGTTTGAGGAATGTTGAAATACAGTATATTACAGCAGGAGCTGAATGACTGCAGTGTTTCCCTCTGCTGTACACAGGAGTGTGTGTTTGGAGTGTGTGTGTTAGTGATGTGCCAGTTATTCAGCTGTAATGATTGGTTTTTATGCATGTTTATGTAAATATATACGCTAATAGTGTAAATGTATACGCTAATCCACTAATGTAAAGAGTGAGCAGCAGCAGCAGGAGTAAAGGAAAGAGACTGACCTGAGTGTGTTCCTTCTGTCTGACTCTCTGCTGCAGACGCGCACTCTTATGAGCTGGTGAGTGTGTGTGTGTGTGTGTGTGTGTGTGTATGCATATGTGTGGTTTAGTGTGTGTGCGCGTGCGTGCGTGCGTGTGTGTGTGTGTGTGTGTGTGAAAACTACAGTATTGGCACATTTGTTTATATTACTATAGTTGTTGTGTTACCATAGCAACTGTAGAATCAC
>NC_133177.1:152500-185000 GCF_049306965.1 Danio rerio
GTAGTGTTTGCTGTAGATAGCTGTGGTGGGGGGGGTGGGGGGTGCTCTGGTGGTGGGGGGGTGTGGGGGTGCTCTGGTGGTGGGGGGTGTGTGCTGGTGTCTGTGCTGCAGTGGTGATGAGGTGAGCGGGTGTGTTGTGCAGATGGGCAGCTGGTATTATGTGGGAGTGGACGTGGGCAGTGCCAGTGTGCGGGCAGCTCTGGTCAGTCCAGACGGGCAGCTCAGACGCACGGCGGAGGAACCAATCGCTGTGCATGAGCCCTGTGTAGACCACTACGAGCAGTCGTCCACGGAGATCTGGAGCAAGTGCTGCCAGACGGTGAAGGTGAGGACTGTCTGACCTCTGACCCTCACACACACACACACACACACACACACACACACACACACACATGGTCATGGTTCAGTTGAGGTTATGTGACACACTGAATAAGCTGCAGATTAAAGCTCGTGTCGTGTGTGTTTCAGCGGGTGACGGAGGGCGTGGACGCGGCGTGTGTTCGAGGGATTGGTTTTGATGGCACCTGCTCTCTGGTGGTCCTGGATCAGCAGTTCCGGCCGCTGGCTGTCAATCTCGCAGGTGATGATACAGTGTGTTTATGCAGCTGTAGTGTTTATACCAGTCGCAGTGTTTACAGAGCGCTGTGCGTGCGTGTGTGTGCGCGTGTGTGTGTGTGTGTCCTCCTGCAGGTGTGTGTGACAGGAATGTGGTGATGTGGATGGACCACCGCGCCGCTGCACAGGCCTCTCGCATCACAGCCTGCAGACACACACTCCTGCAGCGGGTGGGCGGAGTCATGTCTCCAGAGATGCAGCCGCCCAAACTACTGTGGCTGAAAGAGGTGACACACACAAATACACACACACACACAAACACATATACACACAAACACAAACACATACACACACACACACACACTCCTGGAGTGACAGTGCTCCACTCCTCACACTCGCGCTGCTGGTTGTGCTGCAGAATCTGCCGGACTCCTGCTGGACGCGCGCCGCACACTTCTTCGACCTGCCGGATTTTCTGTCCTGGAAGGCCACGGGCTCCTTATCCAGGTAAGGAGATTCAGTGTGTGTGTGTGTGTGTGTGTGTGTGTGTGCGTGTGCGTGTGCGTGTGTGTGTGTGTGTGTGTGTGTTGATAGAGGAGCTGATGGTCCTGGATGAGCTCTTACACACTGTCTGCATGTGAGCTCAGGTCTCTGTGTACGCTGGTGTGTAAGTGGACTTACTCGGCGTCTGAAGGGTGGGACGACACTTTCTGGAGCGCCATTGGCCTGGAGGACCTGATTGAGGACAGCTATGCCAGAATAGGTGGGGGAATCCCTGTGTGTGTGTGTGTGTGTGTGTGTTTGTGTGTGTGTGTGTGTGTGTGTGTGTGTGTGTGCGTGTGTGTGTGTGTGTGTGAGTATATGTGTGTGTGTTTGTGTATATGTGTTTATGTGTGTGTGCGTGTGTGTGTGTGTGTGTGTGTGTGTGTGTGCAGGCAGTCAGGTGTGTTGTCCCGGGGCAGCAGTGGGTCGGGGTCTGACGGCGGCAGCGGCTGCAGATCTGGGCCTCAATGAGGGAACAGCAGTGGGGGCTTCACTCATAGATGCCCATGCTGGAGGAATAGGTACACACACACACACCTGAACACACACAAATCAACAGCCACACGCAGACTCTCAGCTGCAGTGTGTGTGTGTGTGTGTGTGTGTGTGTTCAGGTGTGCTCGGTGCAGACGTGTCGGGTCTCCATCTGCCCTGTGAACATCAGCCGCTCACTGCCCGCATGGCCCTCATCTGCGGGACGTCCTCATGCCACATGGCTGTGAGTCTCTCTCTGTGTGTGTGTGTGTGATGATTCAGTGCATGTTCATTTAGATTCACTGTATGTGTGTGTGTGTTTGTATGTGTGTCTATATCCTCTGTGATGGTGTGTGTGTGTGTGTGTGCATTTGCGTGTGTGCGTGCATTTGTGTGTGTGTGTGTGTGTATGTGTGTATCAGGTGAGCAGAGAGCCACTGCTGGTCCCCGGGGTCTGGGGTCCGTATCTGTCCGCGATGCTGCCGGGGCTGTGGCTGAATGAGGGAGGACAGAGCGCCACGGGGAAACTGGTGAGTGTGTGTGTGTGTGTGTGTGTGTGTTCACGTGTGTGTGTGTGCAGTAATGAGCTGTGTGTGTGTTGCTCTCAGCTGGATCATGTGGTGAAGGGACACGCAGCGTTCAGACAGCTGGAGGAGCAGGCGGAGCACAGGTGTGTGTGTGTGTGTGTGTGTGTGTGTGTGTGTGTATATCTGTGTTTGTGATGGTGAATGTGTGTGTGGGAGTGAGAATGACTGTGTTTGTGTGTGCGCATGTGTGTTTGTAATAGTGTGTGTGCGTTCACGTATCTGTGTTTGTGCGTGTGTGTGTGTGTGTGACAGAAAATGAGTGTGTGTGCATGTGTGTTTGTGTGAGATTGTGTGTTTGTGCGTGTCTGTGTGTCTGAGCATGTGTTTGCAAGCATTCGTCTGGGGGGGGTATGCGTATATGTGTGAGTGTGTGCATTTGCAGATATACTGTGTGTGTATGTATGTGTGTGTGTGTGCGCGCAGTGGGAGACACATATACACACAGCTGAACCTGCACCTGCAGCAGATGAGCACAGATGCCACACACCTGGAGCAGCTGACCACACACCTGCACATCTGGCCGGATTTCCACGGCAACCGCTCACCCCTAGCGGACCAGACGGCACGCGGCACGGTAACACACACACACACACACCTGTAAATTTCCTGGAAAACAAAAGTAAATACATTTGTTATTGTGTGTGTGTTTGTGTGTGTGTGTGTGCGTGCGTGTGTGTGTGCGTGCGTGTGTGTGTGCATGCGTGTGTTTGTGTGTGTGTGTGTGTGTGCGTGTGTTTGTGTGTGTGCATGCGTGTGCGTGTGTGTGTGTGTGTGCATGCGTGTGCGTGTGTGTGTGTGTGCAGGTGGTGGGCCTCAGCCTATCCCAGACGCTGGATGATCTCGCATTGTTGTATCTGGCAACACTACAGGCCCTCGCTGTAAGAACACACACACACACACACACACACACTCTCTCTCTCTCTGCAGTGTTGTGATGATTATGTGTGTGTGTGTGTGTGTGTGTGTGTGTGTGTGTGTTGTCGGCAGCTGGGCTCCAGGCACATCATAGCCGCCATGACTGAAGCAGGACATGACATCACAACCCTCTTCCTGTGTGGAGGCCTGAGCAAGAACACACTGTTTGTGCAGACGCACGCAAACACTACAGGTACACACACACACACACACACACACACACACACACACTACAGCTACACACTGTCATTCACTACATACCACACACTTATGACACTGATTTGAAACGGTGTGTGTGTGTGTGTGTGTGTGTGTGTGTGTGTGTGTGTGTGTGTGTGTGTGTGTGTGTGTGTGTGTGTGTGTGTGTTCAGGGCTGCCTGTGGTGCTGCCGGCGGAGCGAGAGGCTGTTCTGCTGGGAGCTGCTGTGATTGGAGCCTGTGCTTCATCTGACTGCACATCCATACCGGTAAAACACGCACACACACACACACACACACTCACACAATCACACACACACTCACACACAGTGAGCTGATGAACACTCTTCTGTGTCTCTACAGGAGGCCATGAGGAAGATGAGCAGAGTCGGCCGTGTGGTGCGACCCAACCCTGAGCTGCAGAGGTAAGGGTCAGAGGTCAGAGGTCAGGGGTCAGCAGGCGTCACAGTGCTCAGAGTAAAGGCTGTGTGTGTTTCTGTCTGCAGCTTCTACAGGAGGAAGTACAGTGTGTTCCTGCGGCTGTACCAGCATCAGAAGGAGTGTGTGTCGCTGATGGAGGATTAGCATCTGTGTTACTGCACACACACGCACACGTCTGCACTGATATAGGCTGTAGACACACATGACTCCGCCTGCTGATTGTAGATGTGCTGCAGTGACTGACTGATGAACGGGTCGCCGCTTCACATGCTTTAGATCAGCGCCTGCAGGAGGCAGAGACTCAGGGGTCTGCAGCCGACACACACTCTGCAGAGACCCACTGCTGGACATCAGATCTGTGACCCTGGAGACACACAGAAGGGCTGATTGATTAAGTCTGGTTCGTGTGGTTGAGTCTTAAAGAATCCAGCTTCATCATCACTCTCTCTCTCTCTCTCTCTGTGTGTGTGTGTGTGTGTGTGTGTGTGTGTGTGTGTGTGTGTGTCTGTAAGGTTTTGTTTTGTGTTGAGAGATGCCTTTATGACTGGATCTAGACTAGATGTGCTGCTGTAACTGTAGATGTTGCTCCTCTGCTCATCAGTAAGGGCTGTACTGTGTTCTGGAGAGCAGTAGCTGTAGTTGGAGTCGACTGTTCGATTGCTGGACGATTCTTTTAAAGTCCCAATAAATGAATCTTTATTTCCCTGAGAGCTCATGTGGACAGCCACTCGGCACACTGTAATGCTGCTGTTACTGTGATGTTACTAACCCACTGCATGCAGACATCCTGACTGAAGATCTGCTGCCCTCTAGTGGACTGTACAGATAATATGATACAATACTGCTGATATGTTGACATTGCTGTGCTGTGCTGTGCTGATGTTCCCTTCCCCTCATGCACATGTCATGTGTTCTTCATGGAATCTGGATATCTGCTGTTTACAGTCCCCTGCTGAAAAATCCAGCTTAAACCAGCCTAGGCTGGTTGGCTGGTTTTAGAGGGGTTTTGGCCATTTCCAGGCTGGTTTCCAGCCATTTCCAGCCTGGTCTTAGCTGGTCAGGCTGGGAGATGACCAGCTAAAACCAGCTTGACCAGCTTAGCCAGGCTGGGAGCCCAGCCTAAACCAGCTATGTCCAGCTTAAACCAGGCTGGTCAAGCTGGTTTTAGCTTGATTTAGCTGGTCATTTTCCAGCCTGACCAGCTAAGACCAGGCTGGAAATGGCTGGAAACCAGCCTGGAAATGGCCAAAACCCATCTAAAACCAGCATGGTCAACCAGCTAAAACCAGCCAACCAGCCTAGGCTGGTTTAAGCTGGATTTTTCAGCAGGGTCAGCATAATGTCTGAATCTTCTTGTGTGTGTAGTGCTTGTTATAATATGTTGCTGCGTCCCAATTAGCATACTAACCATCCTAAACAGTATTCGAAAATAGAATTAGTATACAAACTATTGAAGTAAAGGTTCCCGCATGGTTTACTCTTTCTGGTAAAAATGGAAAGTGAAGCAGCCATCCAAAATCTGATTTCTTTAAAATCAGCAGTCTTCAAGTGTTAGAGACGATATAAAGTGGCTCCCAGGTCAAACAAGCACTGCGTTATTTTTATTTTACTATTTTCAGTATAATTTCTGTGCTAGCCTGTTGCTACTGACGGCGCTAGTGGTTACGACCGTCTGCATTTTACACTTAACAACTAAGTGAATGCTGAAGTCTACTTAATGTATTTTAATAACATCACAGCATTAATGACAACCTTGTGCAATTGACAATACATTAATCTTTTCTTGAGCTGTGCATAAAATTAATTAGAACTACAAACGCGGGAGAAAAGTGTAAACAAACTACAAACATGGCGGACGCACGACACCAATCGTCCAGGCTTTGGTAAAGTCGCTTGAATGACTGTTGATCAATATCTCGCCCAGTGGAACACGTTTAATCGCTTTCTGGGTTATATTTCATCTGCAACAACAATACTGAACTTATATGAAGATATGTTTGGACATTAACGTCTGAATAATTACACGGAGATTCCTCTGCATGGCAGACTCGTGAAAGGCAGCTGCGTCTCCAATAATGTGGGACATTCAATACAAGATGCGTACGGTCATGGACAACCTGGAAAAGTCAGGCAATTTTCACATGGCATTTTCCAGGCCTGGAAAAGCTCTGCAAACCCTTCTGAAAAAACAGCTTAAACCAGCCTAAGCTGGTTCTAGCTGGTTGACCAGCCTGGCTTTAGAGGGGTTTTAGTCATTTCCAGGCTGGAAAATGGCCAGCTTGACCAGACTGGTTTAAGCTGGACAGAGCTGGTTTTAGATGGTCATCTTCCAGTCAGGAAGTGGGCAAAACCCCTCTAAAACCAGCCTGGTTTAAGCTGTTTTGTTTCAGTAGGGAAAATGGAAAAACCCACAACATTTTGGAAAAGTCATGGAAAACAGATATCTGTGTACTCGAATATAGGGTATTTACTTATTTTCTGTCCCTAGCCAATCACATACTCACGTTATTAGTGCGGTGTCAGCAGTATCCTAATCTATTTTACATTAATATAAACTCATACTGAATAGATTGCTGCGTGTTTAAGATATGCTGTACTACATTTGAACATGCCTTGTTTTTCTTTTACCACACATGTAGACATTGCATGAAACATTAGGTCATGAATATTTACCTGAAAGTGTTGGAAAAATCGTGGAGTTTTAGTAGTAAAAATGTGTATGAACCCAGTAAATATGGCAGAAATGTGGAGGATTGACAGGAAACATAACTAAGCAGCATATCGATCTGCTAATGAGGGAGAAGCATGTCCTAAAGCCTGCACGCTCTTCTGTTACACACTCAAACATATATATTTAATAACTACTGCATTATTTAATCCATCTACCCTCACACTCTCTCATCATCTCTCTAACCTTCCCTTCACTCCTGGAAATAACATCTCCTGACTTCTGGGCACCGGGAACGGTTTCAGGGAGTCGATGGATTTAACTTTGTAATATTAAATGAGCTGCAGCTGAACATTGTCAAATTCCCCTTTACAGCCAATCCCACACTGCTGTGCAGGCGTTCTCCAGCCGGTGCTGATGGGCATGTGTCTGTCTCTCTCTCTCTCTCTCTGGGCTGTGTGCACACTCGCTTTACCATGAGAAGTGCCCGGAGATCCATTCATGAGGACTGAAGAGGTCAGGACAGCAGGAGATCTTCAGGTGACCTCCTCCTGCTTTTGCTCCTGGATCAGTCTGATTCTGCTCCATGAGCTGATCTGAGCTTGGACACAGTTGAGAACCCATACACCGACTGACCCCTACATTACTAGTCTAAAACGTCAGCTGTAACATGTCAGAATAACCAAAGCATTTAGTTTACTCTTATTAGTCTTCAAACTCAGCCATGTTCATCTGTTATGGTGACTGCTGATGACCCAGAATCAAAGGACCCAGCACAGGACTGGACTGCTTGACACTCTGTCAGGACCATCTAACATGTTTGATTTCAGACAGTGAAATGCTTTGGGTGCAGAAATAAAAGCCAGACGCTGGTTCTGATAGCACACACACATTTATTCATGCACAAGTGTAGCTGATCATCTCTCGTCACAGCAGCTGAATGACCGGTCCTCCTGGTGAACTCCTCCATCATCTCAGCAGTCAGGAGTTCAGGGCTGGGGTGTGTGTGAGGGAGTGTTTGCTGCAGTGGGGTTTGTCGTGGTCTTAAACCCTCCGAAGCCCCTTTGGATCATGAACTGCTCAAACCCTAACCCTGAGGAGCGAATCTGCTCCGTCAGCTTCTCCAGAGGCCTGTATTTATTGTGGATGAAGGACTTGAGATGTCTCTGGAGGCAGGAGACCTGTCTGAAGCTCCTCCCGCAGGGATTGCAGTGGTACGGCTTCAGTTCGCTGTGCACGGGCTCGTGGGCTTTGAGCTGAACCGGCGAGTTAAACCCTTTCCCGCACACCGAGCAGAGGAGCGGCTTGTGTTTGTAGTGCGTCTTCAGGTGTGTGGTGTAGTACTGTCTGAGGGTGAAGCTCTTCCCGCACTCCTGGCAGCTGTAGGCCTTTATGCCGGCGTGTATCCTCGTGTGCTCTCTCAGGCTGGATCTGTGTGTGAAGCTCTTCTGGCACAGGCTGCACTGGAAGGGCTTCTCCCCCGTGTGGATCCTCAGGTGTTCGGTCAGCGGTGCTTTGGTCTTGAAGCTTTTCCCGCAGTATCTGCAGGAGAACGGCGTCTCTCCGGTGTGGATCCTCATGTGATCTCGAAGGCTTCCTGAACTGGTCAGACTCTTCCCACACTGACGGCAGCTCCACGTCTTCCTGCCTCCAGCTCTCTTCTGTAGCACCTTCTTTCTGGTAGACGTTTGATTCTGCTCTTCATCGCTGTCCTCTTCGCTGTCCTCTTCGCTCAGCTCTGCACTCAGCACTGCATCACTGTCCTCTTCGCTGTCCTCTTCGCTGGATTCTTCGCTGTCCTCTTCACTCGGCTCTTCATTCTCCTCTTTGCTTAGGTCTTTGGTCTCCTCTGGCACTTCCATCAGGTCTGAAAGAATTGAATTGGTTTGTTAGAATAAGTTGAAGGTAAAGGCAGGTGAAATGAAAATACAGGTGTCAAACTCAGTTCCTGGAGGGCCGCAGATCTGCAGTTTTGCTCTATCCCTGATCAAACACCGCTGATCCACTAATGAAGGTGTTCAGGACTCTTTTGAACAGCTCGGTTATTTGGATCAGCTGTGTTTGATTAGGGCTGGAGTAAAAGTGCAGAGCTGCGGCCCTCCAGGAACTGAGTTTGACACCTGTGAGTTAAAGTGATTCCCAGTTGGAGGATCAGCTGGAGTATATGTGCTGGTGTAGATCACGGTGAATATGCACAGAGTTGGGGATTGAAAATCAGTTCTGGGATCAAATATTTAGAGTAAGAATCGGATAATAAAGGAATATGTTGCAAGCAGTGCGTCATGATGTGATTTAATTACTTCAGATGTGCTAAAATATTTGTTAAACAGATTTTATAAAAATGAAAGCATAAACGTGTGTAATAGATCACAAATAAAGGAAAGCAGTAATTATTAATTATGTCCTGAATAAAGGAGGCTAGCTTAATCATGCAGTGTTCACTGATCTGGAATTGTTCATGAGTTTCTTGAAGCAGCATCAGCAGCCTAATGTGTCTCCAGTAGTTAGTATACATCACTAACATCTCCTGATGAAGAACAGCACATGTGTATGGGACAATAACTGTTTACAAGGTAGACCGCGATTTGGAAAAGTCAAGGTTTTAAAACCACCAAAATGTTCTGGTTTAATGTTCCTAAGGTATGTGTGAGATGTGTTTTGGTTTATTCTGTACGTGTTTTTCACAGCTATTTTATTTCGGTTTTTAGGGCAACATTACAGAAAAAACAGAAGAGGAAGCTCCACATCACAGTCAACAGACGGACGAATAAAGCTGTGCAGCTCAGTGTCTCCCCCTGCTGGAGCTGTGTGCAGTTAGCCCGCAGATCCTTCATACAAACATTCATACTGTTTCCTGGCTTTAAAATCAAACATTGCATTAAAAAGACATCTGTTCTCTAACTTTTAGTGTTTCCTCAACTCAATAAACATAACCTAAAGCACTTAAATGCGGTATTGAATATGCATGAGGGGATGTTCATTAAATATCCTCCATTAGATCCACACATTCAGCTGAAATCCTCCTTCAAATGTGTGAATATTCGAGCACAGTTGTGTGTTTGTAATCTGTTATGATATCAGTCTCACTGCTGTCTGCTTTATGACACGTTTACACTGTTTAATGACTAAAGATTAATCTGTCATAAATTTAAGTATTAAACTGAAGGGAACTCAATGAATCTAAATGAATATTCTCTCAGTGTAAATGAGCACAATGCTTTAGGAAATACACTTCATTTTCAATTCATTTTACTCGAAATCAACATCCAATTATATCATAGGATAAGAAAAAATATAATATAAACATGAGCAAATTTCTGCCAGTGCAGTCAGCTTAACTCACAGCGTAGACAAGCTTCAATCGCCTAATGGATTGAGTTTTAAAAGTCCTGCTATTGACATTAGTTTGTGTTTTAATTTAAGCATGAACTCTGAAATGTCAGTAAATATAATAATTGATCCAGAAATAAAAATCCTGTCATCATTTACTCTCATTTCACACCTTTAGGAGTTTCTTCTGTTGAACACAAAAGTAGATATTTTGAAGAATGTTCTAGCCATTGCCTCCATAGTATTTGTTTTTCCAACATTCTACAAAAATACCTTCTTCAGTGTTTAACAAAATAAAGAAACTCATAGAGGTTTGGATGAGTAAAGAGTAAATGCTCATTATAGGGGTGAACTGACCCTTTATTACGAGTCAGTCATTCAAGAGAGAAGAGTATATTCCCCTTGTGTTCTCATATACCTACTGTATTATTATTTTATTAAAGACCAAAAAGAATCAATATCAGAACACACTTTCATAAACAAAAACCCTTCAGAATATAGCAGGGAGGGTTTGTGTAACAACTCAGAGAAAACACTGAGGTAAAACTGCTTTATATTCAGACATGCCCCTTAATAACATCATGTCAGCACAGTATCATGTGCAAATTCTAAATAGCGAATCATATAATCAGCCAATGACTATCCGAGTTCAACATTCAGGGTTAATTTAAAAGAGCTGATGCTGTGCTAAAGTCATACTCACATGTGATTTCAATAGAGGTAAAGTTGGTTTTATATTCGCACATTCAGACTTTCTGCTCAATAATATAATTTCAGAAAAGTATTCTTTGCTAATTCTAAATGGGGAAATTATATTAGCAGTTAATGAATATCAAAGTACAACATTGTTTACAGTCAATTGCATAGAGCTAATATTATCTTGAAGTTATCCTTGCATGCTATTTCAGACTTTAATTTCAGTATTTAACTTAGTGTGGTAAACAGTGTACGGGCCGTTAAAGTAACGAATGTGCCAATATAAAACCAACTTTATCTCTCTGTGATTTCAGACACAATACTGAAATCAGCGTTAAACTGATAGAGGCTGTTAATTGAATGAATATGGGAATAAAACTAACTTTACCTCAATAAAAAAAAAACTTTAAAATTAAGTTTCCCTAACCTACTTACATAAAGCAAACTTTAAATTACAATAACATTAAATCTTAGTATTGTAAACTAAAGTGTTTTCACCGCCAGTGAGGTTAATTATTGGTATTATTATTAGGCAGAATTCCTCAATAACAAAAAGACTTTCATAATCAGTACTTTAAACCATAAACACTCTTCACTAACACACACATCTACACTTTAATAAATGAGCACCATTTTGTCCATCACAAATTTTCGCGCGCATTAAAAGCCCGGGAATCTGCCCGCGTTTTTCAGAGATGGAGAATAAAGATGTCGAACCCGTTTGCTGCTCGGAGTTTTCCTCGGTGTGTGTTTCCCTCATGTCTTCAGCTGATCTTCTCCTTCACACTCCTCTTCTGTCCCTCTGAGCTCTTGTTTTTCGCTCCAATGAAGCGCGTCTCCTCATTGGTTGTTTGAACGTGACGTCACTGCGGCGGAGTTTCGCTGGCGGCAAGAAATGTCTCTTCAAAGGGCTTTGTTTTGCTTTGATGATCGAGTCGGCAAACCTGAGAGAAAGAGCTAGAAACTGGCGGGAAATGAAGGAAAGGCTCGAACTACACACGTGCACGGGCATTCCTTGTCTTTTCGACTTAGTCCCTTTATTTATCAGGGTTCACCACAGCGGAATAAACCGCCAACAGTACTGGGAAACACCCATACACACACTCATACACTATGGCCAGTGTAGTTGATCAGTTCCCCTATAGCGCATGTGTTTGGACTGTGGGGAACCGGAGCACCCGCGCATGTGAGAAATGTGTATTTATACCTCATATGTGATTAGATAAATACAAACTTTAATTTCAGACACAATTTCAGACTGATTGTTTTGTCGGCCCTAATAAATATATAATAATATAACTTCTACTATACAATATATATTTACATTTATATATTGTTTACATGCACTAACTAATCATCCCTGCCTCTGTACACCTTCATCTGCTTGAGTGTGTGTGTGTGTGTGTGTGTGTGTGTGTGTGTGTGTGTGTGTGTGTGTGTGTGTGTGTGTGTGTGTGTGTGTGTGTGTAAGCTCTATAGGTATTTGCAGTAAACACTGCGGTGTAACAGTACTATAGTAACTACAGTAAAGTCTCTGACACTGTGTAGGATATCAGCTGTTTGAGCGCTCCAGCTGTGGTGTTAACTATAGCCCACGGTGATAAACACTGCAGTATAGTTAGCTTTTACTACAGTAAACTGTGGTGGGTTGTGGAATAATACACCCTATAATATTAATATTATGTAAGATAAACTGGTTCAGATATAAACTACACCACAATCACGAGTGCAGAGACCTGAACTGTTCACGAAGCACCGTAAACAGATAATCCTCATCATGTACTCATCGCCAGCCGTCACTCCTGACCTGAGTTTAATCAAGTACACTAAATAACCTGATCTGCTGAACACTGACGAGCAGATATTTAGAGGAATGCTGGACAGCGGTCACCATCGCCTGCTGCAGTGTTGTGTTGGTTCTGTGAAAGTCAACAGTCACAGGTTTACAACAGGGTTTACCATAACCCTGATGCGGAAACCCTGATCCAGCTTCAGATGAAGAAGAACACACACTGAAGAGTGTCTCCGTGTTAACACAGTGTAAGTAACATTAATATTATTAATAAGTGTTGTATGATCTGAGCGATCAGGGTAGAAACACTAAAAGCAGTTCAGTGTCCACATCAGAGCAGAACACAGCCAATAATCATCAGTACCTTAACATACGAGTCAGTGATCGACAGCCCACAGATGCTCCTCACTCGGGTTGAGGTTAGGGCTGCGGTTAGGCCAGATCAAACCGGCTCTGTTATCAGATGATGGTGTTAAAACTGTCTGCACTTTAAGGGCTCTTTATTGAGGAGCAGAACGAGTCGTTACGTCTATCTGTGTGTGTGTGTGAGTGTGTGTGTGTGTGTGTGTGTGTGTGTGTGTGTGTGTGAATGAGACGCATTTACAAGAGAAAAGCAGATAAGGTGTTTATTGCTCGTCGTTTACACACACACACACACACACACACACACACACATTACGGCCAGTGTAGTTGGTCAGTTCCCCTATAGTGCATGTGTTTGGACTGTGGGGGAAACCGGAGCACCCGGAGGAAACCCACACCAACACGGGGAGAACATGCAAACTCCACACAGAAACACCAAATGACCCAGCCGAGACTCAAACCAGAGACCTTCCTGCTGTGAGGCGTGTGCGACCTTTATAATGTTATGTACATTTAATCATTGACATTACTAGCTTATATTAGTGATATTATTCATATTATTAGTGTCACAGTATTAGCGTCTGAAATAAGCCAAACACCTGTGTGTGTGTGTGTGTGTGTGTGTGTGTGTGTTCTCTGTAAAAGCTGCACAGGGCTGATCTGCTGAAGGGTGTGACACCACAGCTCTTATCTTCTTTAAACTCCTCAGCTTCAGTTATTGTGCTTCACGGCCGTCGCCTGCAGGAAACATCAGTGCGTGTAGATTAGAGGAGTCCGTTTGACCAGCATCTGCAGGAACACGTCACAGTAGAGCCAGTGATTCTGACTTCAGCTCTACAGCACTGCTCTGCTTCACTTTAACACATGTTTAGGGTCTATTCAGATCAACAACGAGAGTGAAAACAACTGCAGTCTTCAACAGTTTATTTAAATCACCGTATAATCCACATATATACACACATTAACCCAACAGAACACTGGTTAGAGAATAAATAGAGCAGCACTCTTCAGGAGGATCACTGTGTTGAGGTCTAGCGTGAGGTAGACGTTTGTTTTAAATACACAGAGGAATTAAATAAAGCACTTCACATCATATATACACACAGAGGAAACATTCACAGATAAACACAGCACAGTTATCTGTGCAAAACTGGCTATAGTGAGACTATAGTTCAACACAAACACTGTGGAGCGTCCAGGAGAATCTGAAGACCCCAGGTGGAGTCAGCACACCAGTCACTCCCATTCTGACAACAAGACCAGGTCATAAATATAATAAGAGCCATGTAGACGACAAT
The DNA here is from genome assembly GCF_049306965.1 of Danio rerio. NCBI lineage: Eukaryota > Metazoa > Chordata > Actinopteri > Cypriniformes > Danionidae > Danio > Danio rerio. The sequence goes on from NC_133177.1 coordinate 166,360, forward strand.
AAATATGTGTGTGTGTGTGTGTGTGTGTGTGTGTGTGTGTGTGTGTGTGTGTGTGTGTGTGTGTGTGTGTGTGTGAGGGATATATAAGCATGTTGCATGTGTGTGTGTTCAGTGTGTGAGCTCCTGTGGGCACGGTGTATCTGCCTCCACATCAGCAGTGCCGGCGAGTCTCTTGCCATTCCAGGAGGACACACACCAGCAGCGCGGAGCCTGAGCCACCAGAGACGACACACACTGCAAACACACCCACAACACACACGTGCATTACACACATGGACAACACTGCAAACACATGGACAACAGACACTGCAAACACATGGACAACAGACACTGCATTACACACTCACAGTACCTGTAATGCGTTCCCCCAACACTGGGGGGCACACAGATAAACACACACACACACACACACACACACACCTGTTTGGCCTTGTAGAAGCCGTGTTTATCACAGTTGGGCAGGTAGAAACTGGTGAACTTCTCTCCCAACGCCTGCTGAGACTCTGTGATGACGTCCAGAGACGCGAGAAGCTCAGTGTGACACGGACCCTGCAGAAACACACACACACACACACATTCAGGATGATGATTGACCCAAAAACACACACTTAAGAACTGAACATGAATGGTGAGTACTCTTAACCACAACACACTTCTGTACTTATAGCAGCCTGCGCTGAACATGAGAAACATGTCTGTGACATATCTGTGATGATAGATCACTAGAGAAGTCCATAATGGACTGAAGTGTGCTCTAGGGTCGTTTTAACAGCAGAGGGCGCTCTAGGCTAGTTTTTGATGGCGTTCTAGGCTATTGTTTAACAGCAGAGGGCACTCTAGGGTAGTTTTTAACAGCAGAGGGCGCTCTACGGTAGTTTTTAACAGCAGAGGGGGCTCTAGGCTAGTTTTTGATGGCGTTCTAGGCTATTGTTTAACAGCAGAGGGCACTCTAGGGTAGTTTTTAACAGCAGATAGTGTTCTAGGCTATTGTTTAACAGCAGAGGGGGCTCTAGGCTAGTTTTTGATGGCGTTCTATGCTATTGTTTAACAGCAAATGGCACTCTAGGGTTGTTTTTAACAGCAGAAGGCGCTCTAGGGTAGTTTTTAACAGCAGAGGGGGCTCTAGGCTAGTTTTTGATGGTGATCTAGGCTATTGTTTAACAGCAGAGGGCACTCTAGGGTAGTTTTAAACAGCAGAGGGCGCTCTAGTTTTTTTAATTGTAAGTTGTTTTGGACAAAGCATCTCCTGAATGTGAGTGTTCAACTGTCCCTTGCGCTGCACCTGCTGGATGAGCTTCTGCCGGATGGCGTTGAGTTGTGACTTGATGCTCTCCTGTGCCTCCGCCGTGTCCCGCGGGTCCAGGGCTCTGTTCAGGCTCAGCAGGTGATGCAGTGAGCCCGGTTCAGACGTCAGCTCTGTGTCCTCTACAGAAACATTTCACAGTCAAACATCAGTCAGGAAACCTCATCAGAAAACTACCTTCACCAACAGCTCTACATAAGGTACTTATAGGCATGTGTTCTGGGAATGTTTACAAAATGCAATGCTCTGGGGTCTCCTCTTTAGGGAGGGGCCATCAGTTATTAAGGCGGGGCTATCAGTCCTTAAGGGATGGGCTCTTTTAACCTTTATTTTGGAAGGAATGGTCTTTGGGTTGCTGTGAACACCTTAGTGTGTAGATGTGTTGTCGCACTAGCCACTAATTTAATTTAATTACATTCTTTTATGTTGTTCTACAACCCCAAATCAGAAAAAAAGTTGGCACAGTATATAAAATGCAAATAAAAAAGTAGTGATCTCTAAATTAACTTGTATGGATATTTCACCTTCAGCAGTGCAGAACATCATTAAAGACTGAAGGAGTCTGAAGGAGTTTCAGTGCGTAAAGGACAAGAGCGCAAGCCTAAGCTGAACAACCGTGACCTCCGAACCCTCAGGGGGCGCTGCATCAAGAGTCCTCATTCATCTATAAGCAGATCAGCACATGAGCTCAGCACTACTGCGCTAAACCTGTGACAAGCAGCACAATACAGAGTCACATCCACAAACACCAGCCAACACTGCACTGTGCCAAGAGGAAGCCCTATGTTAACAGTGTCCAGAAGCGCCGTCCACTTCTCTGGGCTCGGAGGACAGTGGAGACGTGTGTGTGCTCAGATGAAGCAGTGTTTCAGGTGTTTTTGGAGAAAAAAAAGAAGAAGAGGATCCTCCAGACTGACACCAGCAACACGTCCAGAAGCCCGGAGTTCAACAAGACAATGCAGAACCACATCCAGCTCACATTACATAGTCCTGCTTGCTGAGGAAGAGGAGACAGACGCTGGACTGGCCTGCCTGCAATCCTGACCTGTCTCCAATAGAGAATGTGTGGCATTTTGAAGCACTGAATGCAACAGTGAAGACCCCGTACTGTTGGCCACCTTAAGACTTGTTTTCAGAAGGAATGGGGCAGAAGGACCCCTGAACACTTCAGCACTTGCTGTCCTCAGTCCCCAATTGTCTTTAAGTGTTGTGAAAAAGAACAGCAACATTACAGCGTGGTAAACACTTCACTAATACAGCTGTTTTTGGGGTTGTATTTTATTTTTCGATTGTCTTTAGTGTGTCTTTAATGTGTCTTTAGTGTGTGTGTGTGTGTGTGTGTGTGTGTGTGTGTGTGTGTGTGTGTGTGTGTGTTGATCTTGTGTTTGAATAAAGAATAATACTTAGAGAAGTGTACCTTCAGTAGGGTGGTGCTCCACACAGACGGCGTGCCCGCGGGTCAGCGAGTGCAGCGGGCGCGGGTCTCCAGCTCTCGGGACGCAGCGCAGGCCGGCGCCGCAGTTTGCCGTGTGGACGCCGCAGGAGTCGCCGCTCCGCAGGGCGCAGGAGGAACAGCAGCCGCAGCCCGGATCCCGGACCACCTCAGCACAGCCGGGGGACACGGCAGGACACGCCGACAGCTGATCCGCAGAGCACGGGGCACAGCGGATGGGTTCAGGAGCTGGCACAGGAGACGCATCCAACACACACACCAGCACACACACCAACAACACACACACACACACCGCTCGCATAGCAGAAGAACAGGAGCTGGAGAGCTGAATATCTGGAGTTATCTGCCGCTGTGTGTCAGATCTGGCCCTCGCTGGCCCTGCGCTGGCTTTATATGCTCTGACAGGATGACCTCAGCGCGGTTAATCATTCACACACTCCACATCTGCATTAAGACGCTGTTTTCACAGCTTCACTCTGACTGCACACACGTCAATGTTGACTCTAGAACGGAGCGTGCTGCAGGATTCCTCCGGGATTCACTCCGTGTATGAGCCGTTCCTCAACAACAGGAGCGTGACGTTTGCTGTGGGCTATAACCTAAACACTGTCCACTACAGTAGTGTGGGACTCATTTCAACACTTGTGTTTTGGACTGCACTTGGAGTTGGGTCACAAAAACAAGGTCACGCGGGTGTTGCATAACAGGACGGGTCACTGCGAGGCCTTCCGCAATCACAACATGTTTTTCAAGAGGCGCCGCAGTAATGAAGCGTTCCTGGTGTAGTATTAGCACACCTCTGCAGCATTCGGCTTATCACCAAGGGCTGAGGTCAACCAGACGGTCAAGCCTGATTGAGGACGCTACACTTCTGAAGAGGAGTCTAGCTACTAGTGCAGCAGTCGAGCCCTCATTAGGGGCCATGACTCCAGTGGTATTCACACAAGATTCACAACTCATGTCCTGTAGGATGACTGTAGGCTTGCCTATACACAAACACACACACACACCCACACACACACCACGAGCAAATCATTTACATCCCACCCACACAAGTTTCATCCAAAGATTGAGCAAGAAGAAAGAAAACAGACTGGAGGAGGAGAGGAAACGTCAGCCTTCATCATGACCACAGACAGTGAGAGAAACACCCAAAGAAAACACCAATGCGGAGCTCAGATGTGTGTGTGTGTGTTTATGTGTGTGTGTTTGTCTCATTCGACAGTGAGCGTGTGTGTTGTGGCCTCCTCGATGTCCCACATCACATTGATCAGCCACTGCGGAAGATCCACCTGCACACACACACACACACACACACACACACACACACACACACACACACACACACACACACACACACACACACACACACACACACACACACACACACACTTCAGACTTACATCAAAACACTCCTGAGTCCTCCGGCAGGTTCAGTCGCCTGCGTCATGTTCAAACTCTGCACTCATCAGCACAGTAGATCTGATGGTGAGGGTCCGGCATGCTGTCTTTCAGACCTGTGACTCACCTTACTGTAGGTCTGCAGCAGTGATCGTGACGCTCGGGCCGATGATGAGCTCCTCTTTGAGTCTCGTGTCCTGGGTCTGTAGGTCTGCCATGTCTGGATGGTTCTGAGGGTGGATCTCCTCGTTTTTTTGCTCTGGCGGTCTCCCTGATCTTCAGAATCAAACTCCAGAGGTTCGTCCGTCTCCACCAGCACATCTGGATCCACAGATTCGTCCGTCTCCAGGAACTCTTCCAGATCTACAGATTTCTCCATGTCTGAAGACGGGTCCGGCTCCAGCTGCTCTGAGATGGTGTGCAGGGAACTGATGGAGGTCATGCTCAGCTCTAGAAGAACTTCTGGATGAAGACAAAACTATATACAGCTGAAGTCAGAGTTATTCACCCCCTGTATATTTTCCCCAGTTTCTGTGTATCAGAGAGCAGATTTCTCCAGCACATCTCTAATCATAACAGTGTTAATAACTCATCTCTAATCACTGATTTATTTCCTCTTTGTCATGATGACAGTAAATAATATTAGACTAGATATTCTTCAAGACACTTCTATACAGCTTAAAGTGACATGTAAAGGCTTCACTAGGGTAATTAGGGTAAAGTTAGGGTAATTAGGCAAGTCATTGTATAACAGTGGTTTGTTCTGGAGACTATAGAAAACAAATAAAGCTTAAAGGGGTTAATAATATTGAGCTTAAATGGTGTTTAAAACATTAATAACAGCTTTTATTCTAGCCGAAATAAAACAAATCAGTCTTTCACTAGAACAAAAAATATTATCAGACACACTGTGAACATTTCCTCAATCTGTTCAACATCATCTGGGAAATATTTAATGAAGAAAAATTTAATTTGTGAGAATAATTTTGATATATATATGAGCAATATGGGAGATTTGGGTTGTTTCAGTCATGTTCTGTATATCACTATATTATTTTAATAAAGACTGTACACCTCAAACTCACACAATAATAATCTGCTGCTTTATCTGTTATGAACGCTTTCATCATGATAAATCCTACTGTAGTGAGAGTATAGTGTTGTCTACTGAGGGAACACTGATGAGGGAACACCCGAACACTCGCGGAGATTGTGATGAGGATCAGCTTGTTTCTTCATCTGAATAGATCTGAGGAGTCTGCTTTATGTTAGAGCTTTAGTGAAGGTGGATCATGTCTGACCTGAAGGGTGAACACTGTGCACAGAATCACAGACAACAGGAGGGACAAGGAGATAGACTAGCCACTGTGAACTTACATCTCACTAATCTGAGGAAACTAGCATTGCAGAACTCATTCACTCATTCACTCATTCACTCATTCTCCTTCAGCTTAGTCCCCATTCATCAGGGGTCACCACAGTGGAATGAACCATCAACTATTCCAGCATATGTTTTACACAGCGGATGCCCTTCCAGCTGCAACCCAGTACTGGGAAACACCCATACATACTCATTCTCACACACACACACACATACACTACAGCCAGTGTAGTTGATCAGTTCCCCTATAGCGCATGTGTTTGGGAAACCGGAGCACCCGGAGGAAACCCACGCCAACACGGGGAGACCATGCAAACTCCACACAGAAACACCAACTGACCCAGCCGACACTCGAACCAGCGACCTTCTTGCTGTGAGGCAACAGTGCTGACCACTGCTCCACCTTGCTGCCCAGAATTGCAAGACATTATTCAGAGCTGGAAGTGTGCGATATGAAGTCCCAAATCTGCATATAATATAATGAGAATCATAATGACGTCTCTGAGAGCTCTCAGAATGATATACTGCAATCCTGAACATGCTGACTGCTTTCTCAAAATTGTGAGACATGAACTTGCGTCTGGCTAAACATTTTAATATTGTGAGGAGTTGCAAATGCAGGCAGTGAGCTGAACCTCGGCAGTAAAGCATTGCTGTCGCCATGATGGCAGAAACAAACGTCCATAATAAACACTGAATATAACTGAACATTCTCCTGCTGACTGGAACAGCCACTAACCAGCTTATTCACATCAACACGGCTTCATCAGGCATCATCCAGTACACTACACAGCTCACCTGCTGCAGACACACACGTCTCTCCAGAGCTCACCTGTGGACCTCATCAGATACACTCTCTCCTGACTGAGGAAACACTGCCCTCGCAGGCCTGGAGGAATCAAACATCTACAGAGGAGCCAATACACCGCTCTGCAGACTGAGCTCAAATCTCGTTTGCTTTGCTTCCTCCATCTGTTGACATATTTGGTGTGATGTTTAATAGCAACGTGCCACATCTCAACAATGTGTATAACTGTGCTTTTCTATCATGAATTGCTGGTCAATTATATTATATGCTACCAATGCAGGAAAGTGATATTCATTATTCATGATGTGATGTTATATTAATAATACATGAGCTGTTAATAAATGCAAAACATATGATCATATTAAACAGAGTCAGCACACATAACATATATAGATATAATCAGTATAATCAGCACTTGCAGACACTGTAGTGTATGTAGTACTCATTATCAGAAACAGGGCATATAAAGGGGCGGCACGGTGGCTCAGTGGTTAGCACTGTGGCCTCACAGCAAGAAGGTCTCTGGTTTGAGTCTCGGCTGGGTCAGTTGGTGTTTCTGTGTGGAGTTTGCATGTTCTCCCTGTGTTGGCGTGGGTTTCATCCGGGTGCTCTAAACACATATGCTATAGGGGAACTGATCAACTACACTGGCCGTAGTGTATGAGTGTGTGTGTGTGTGTGTGTGTGTGTGTGTGAATGAGTGTGTATGGGTGTTTCCTAGAACTGGGTTGCAGCTGGAAGGGCATCCGCTGTGTAAAACACATGCTGGAATAGTTGGCGGTTCATTCCGCTGTGGCGAGCCCTGAAATAGAGCTGAAGGAAAGTGAATGCGTGTAAACACAGACGCTCGGAGCCGCTGTTCTTCAATACTCTCTTTATTATAAAACCTCATATTGCTGGAGTTGTCACTGTACAAAGATCAGCATATCAAACACTGCTGTATTTACAAAATACACCTCTGTTTATCAAAGAGCTAAAAGGCAAACGACTTCAACCACCGCAAGCATGTCAAATAAGGCAAGAATACTGTCCGGACAGATCTGCATTAGAGAGAGCGACGGACCCACACCCTGAAGAGAAGCGGCATGATGCAGAACATCAGCAGAGAAACTGACCTGTTGTTCCTTCATTGTGACTCCTAAACCGGCTCAGAAATGAGGCATACAGAATGTTTTGTGCTTGTAAACACACACCAGAGATCTATATGGTGTGTGTTTGTGTGTGTGACACAGCATTCCCGCCTCCCAGGTCACTGACTTCAGTGTCAGCAGTGGGTTGCTGTACCCTGCCGTTCCCTTTACTGACCTCATTAACATCAAACACAGGTGAAGCCCCAGTAACACACATCCCTCAGTCCTCCGTCAGTCTGTCAGCTCTCATACACACACACACACACACACACTGTACACAACCGGCATCTGACAGTTTCAGTCCTCCGACAGTCACAGATTAATATTATTATTATTATTATTATTATTATTACAGCGACTGTTGATGACAGAATCATGTCCAATCACTACACGTCAGATATAATTGGCACATATCCTTAACTGAGTTCATCTCTGCTAATGACACACTACATCACTACATGCATACAGCAGGGTCTGAGCATGATATACAGATCATTTACAGACAGAAGCTATGCTATTTGGCCAATCTGGACTAGTAAACTGGATGAGGACAGACTTTATTGTTGGCTTGAGAAACCCTAGCTTGAATGTTTGTATTAACTCTAAAAGCTTGAGGTTTGAAGCAGCTTCTATAGTAATCTAAGGGGCTCGGATGTTGCTAAGCTTTACTAGGGTACTTTGACTGGTTGCTATTCAGTTGCTGCTAGTGTGATCTGATTGGTCACTGCATGCTTACATGATTAGCATGTCACTAGCATGTTGTTAGCATTTGTTACACTTAGCCAATCACAGTTAGCATGTGTGGCAAGTTCTGTTTTTATCAGAGCCAAATCCCATATCTTTAATGTTCTGATGCAGAAATATAGGGCTTGTTAAACGGTTGCTAGGGTAGACTGTTTTGTTGCTAAGGAGTGGCTTGGAAGCCTACAGTCATGTTTCTCCTATGGCAGCCTGCCAGTATGAATGACAAAGCAAACCCAGTGTCTGTATGATGTTCATATTCTAAGATATACTTTTTAGGTTTGGGTTGCTAGGGTGGGGTAAATGGTTGCTATGGTGTGACCAGATTGTTGTTGATTGATATTTAAAAGGTTATTGTCAGATTAAATGCAATCAGCCTATCTTCATTTCTCTAGAGTGTTCTGATGTGGAGATAGCCATATCCGCTTTTACAATGGAAGTCAATGGGGCAGTTGCTAGGGTGCTACATCTCGTTGCTAGGTTGTGGCAAGAAAGTGGAAAGATCAGCATTTTTTGGCAGCTCGGTGGACTGGGTTAAATGAGCCCAGCCGCATTTTTGTACAACAGTCAAATGATGCAAAATTATGAGGACACAAAATATGGTCCAATGTTAAACCAATGGGACTTTTCCGAAATTTCCGAGATGATTTTTTGAAAAACTATAGGTCAGATCAGTACAAAAAGACATATACGCATGAGTCAGAATAGTGTGAAGGTCTGACATGAGTTTAGTGGATATAGCTTGAATGCTCTAGGAGGAGATACATTTTAAAAGAAGATGACGTTTATATAACAGATCAGTAGATCATTCTCAAGCCAACAGAATAAATGAGTGTCTCTGGTCACATGACTCATATTTTCAGATCGTGCATTATTTTAAACATCACCATCAGGTTTGGGTCACTGCAATATGTAATTTCAGTGTCTTTCAGACCCCACCGTACACATCAGTGTTTCTCAACCACGTTCCTAGAGGAGAACCAGCACTGCATGTTTTAAATGTCTCCTTTGGTTGTCACACCCATCACAGGTCTCTCAGCCTCTCCTAATGAGCTGATGATCTGAAGCAGGTGTGTTTGGTGAAGGAGACATGGATAATGTGCCGGGCTGGTGCTCTTCCAGGAACATGGTTAAGAAACACTGGTATAGATGAACGTCAGCTTGTAGTTTATAGCTAGAACAGTCAGTCAGTGTGATGATGAAGCTCTCTTTAGGCTGTATTAAACTCCCTGATGTCTACACACACACACACACACACACACACACACACACACACACACACACACACTGCTTTAAACAGCTATTTGTATATAAGCTATCCTGATGTAAGGCTTCGGAAGCATCACATAACTTGATTATTATTGTATTATTATTGTCAAAGTGCAGCTATACATGTGTCATCAGGATGGAAATCTTTAGAGTCATGACATGATGGAGAGTGTGAGGAGACGAGTCATGGTTCAGTGCATTATTTGTCTGGATGCAGAGTGTGTCTTTGTACTATTGCCGTTCTATATAGGAAAATCAAAACACATTCATTTCAATGCACTGGAGAGTTCAATACCAAAAATACACACACTCTGCTCATAATAATATCTATATGTACAGCTCATAGCAGATGATGGCAAAATATGACAAATGACAGCTTCCCAGACAGCGAACATGTGTTCTGTGAATGTTCTGAGTGAGTCCAGAATGATATTAGGAAAGTCCAGGATTTAACTTCATATATATTTTTTCCTAGCAGTGACACATTCGATTTTATAAATTGGCCATAATGGGAGTGCTGTTTTAAATGTTCTCTGAATATTATTATAAAATGGATGAATAAATGTAAACTGAATGCAACAGATCAATGTTTATAAGAATGTTTCTGTGCCAGTAACTGTTCCAGACCTGATAACTGTGATTGAACATTCTATTAAGATTACTGGAAGAGCGCTTGTTTGCAACCTTAGGCAAACATTGGCAGAACGTTTGCATTTTTATATGATTGCTAACAATTATTTGAGGCTTTAATCTCCACACTCATATCTGGATTGATTAATCGCTGTGCTCCTGTCTCAATTAACTGGCTGTACTTGCTTCTTCAATTAGCCAATGTACTCATGTCCTGATTCATCACTCCGCACATGTAAAGATTTATCAATTAAATGTTGTACTCATGTCTTACTGTACTCAGCTCTCATTTACATGTTGTACTCATCTCAATAAATCGCTCATGTCTTGATTAATCAGACTTTTGTCTCGATCAATTGTGCATTTATCTCAATTATATTCATCCCTCACTTAAGTGTATTCGTCTTAATAAAAGTCTGTACTCGTGTCTCAATTATTCATTGTACTCATGTGTTGATTATTCATGCATGTGGCTCGATTAATCACTGGCCTCATGTCCAAGTTATTTGTACTCATGTCTTGATTACTTGTGTGCTCAAGTGTACTCAGTAATCATACCTGATTCCTGATTAATTGTACTCATGTCTCGAATAATTGATGCACCTGTGTCTGATTAATTGCTGCGTTCATGTCTTGATAAATCGCTGTACTTGCATCTCGATTAAGCATCACACTCATGTCTCGGCCAATTGTACGCTGGTCTTGATAAACCACTGTACATTTGTCTCGATTAATCGCTGTGCTCATGTCTTCACCAAATTTACACATGTCTCCATAACTGGATTTGTTTCTTGATTAATCGAAACACTCATCTCGATTAATCTGAGTACTCATCTCGATTAATCATCATACTCATGTCTCGATTAATCACTGTGCTCATGTCTTAATTAATCGCTGTACTCATCTCTTGGTCAAATGTAAACATGTCTTGATAAATGCGCTAGTTTCTTAATTAATCGTAACACTTATCTTGATTGATTCTAGTGATCCTCTCGATTAATCGTCATATTAATGTCTCGGTTAATTGCCATAGTCATGTCTTAATTAATTGCTGTACTCATGTCTTGATAATTGCACAAGTTTCTTGATTACTCATAACACCTTTATCTATTAATCTTAGTAATCCTCTCGATTAATCGTCTCGATTAATCACTGTACTCATGCCTCAGCTAAATGCAATCATGTCTTGATAAATCCACCAGTTTCTTGATTAATAATAACACTTATCTCGATTAATTGTGGTACTCCTCTGGATTAATCATCATACTCATGTCTCGATTAATCACTGAGCTCATGTCTCAAAGAAATGTACTCATGCCCTTGATAAATGCATTAGTTTCTTGATTAATTGTAGTACTTCTCTCGATTAATCCTTGTCCTCATGCCTCGTTTAATTGCGCCAGCATGTCTTCGCAGTGCTCGATCCGCCCTACACCTCCTGCTCTTTGGTCTCCTCCTCTTCCCCTACTGTAGGCACATTGGTGGTGTTGCTGTGTCCGTGGGGTCCGTGGAAACTGCTGCTCAGGCCGACTCTCACCGCCAGGCCGGATGTTGCAGAGGAGACGCTGCCGGCTTTGGTCTGCGTGCTGCTGGTGCGGGCGATGGCATGAACCCTGCGCTCCAGCCCGCCCGTGTGGTGCGGCGCTCGGATCCCCGGATCCTGCGCTTTTCCCTCCAGGAAGTAGGTGAGCATCTGACCTTTGCCCTTTACACTGACATTGCCACGACACATCAGGTCATAGTTGTTCTGGAGCAGACGGTACACGTCCTCTGTCACCTGCAACATTACACATATGCCAGTTTGTGGTGATCAGTTCATCTGTGCATGTCATGAAGAGCAGCTCTAGTAATCTTTAATTGAGATCTGAAGATGCACTTCCTGTTGGTTTTCATTTCATTCTGTCTTCAGTCTGAGGTAGTGGGTGTGGCTAACATACTTTACCACGCCCCTCCAGCTGTCATCGCTATGACACTGACCAAAAATGGTGAGGAGGAGGAGTCTATTATGCTTTAATAACTCTCCCATCTTTCTGAATGAAACGCCTACTTCACTACATCCAATCAGCTCGCAGTGGAAAAACAAGCCACGCCCACTGTTTTCTCATTTAATATTCTGTTTCTCTAGGAAATGTTCGCGATATGTAAAAGAAACAGTCTCAGCCTACGGTTGATGCAGACTTTAAAGGCTGGTAAAGTGTAAATGTCGACATGATCACCTGTATTTTTCCAGGCACACCTGTGCTGTCCATCCGGCTGGCCACGTTCACTGTGTTCCCCCAGATGTCGTACTGCGGCCGGCGAGCCCCGATCACACCTGCCACCACTGGACCCACATTAATACCTGAGGATTCACAAACAAAACTCACTAAACACCCTCAAGGGACAGGTAAACGAACCAAACAAACTACAAATCCTCCTTTACTGACCCCTCACTGCTTCCAAACCTGACTTCTGTTGAACAAGGAGGAAGATATTTTGAAGACCGCTCAAGATGATCACCCTTGACTTCTATGATATATGATATGAAAGTCAATGTTGTTTTCAGCATTCTTCAAGATATCTTCTTTAGTGATGGTTTGAACCCACTTGAGGGAGAGTAATCAGTGAGCAGACTGTGATATTTGGCTGAATTACTCCGTTAACATCGTCTAAACTCAATAATTCTCCACTTTAGTCTGCATCATTTTTAGCATCCTGTCGGGGATTATTAAATTACATTTCTGCATTTGGCAGATTCCCTTATTTCACTGCTGTTGTCTACTGATATTTCACTGTATTTCATATTGGTGTTAGTTATAATGTCAACGAGCAGTCATTCATCAATGATTTAAATTAGAAATTAAAAACACAATACAGAAAAAGGCTAATAGATTTGACTTAAACATTTTGTAGTTATAAAATTAAGCAAAAAAAGTAATTTTCAAATTATTAGCTTTTTTTTTGTCAAAAAAAGTTATTTTAACTAAATGGAAAATGTGAAGTATATTCTTTCCGACTATTAGAAATTAAATATATCGCGTTTATTATATTTTAATGTTTATATCTTTGGTTAATATATTCACTCATTCATTCATTTTCCTTCGGCTTTGTCCCTTTATTTATAAGGGGTCACCACAGTGGAATGAATCAACTATTCCAGCATATGTTTTACACGGTGGATGTCCTTCCAGCTGCAACCCTGTACTGGGAAACACCCATACACACTCATTCACACACAAACACACACTCATACACTACGGCCAGTGTAGTTGATCAGTTCCCCTATAGCGCATGTGTTTGGACTGTGGGGGAAACCGGAGCACCCGGAGGAAACCCACACCAACACGGGGAGAACATGCTGAGACCCAGCTGAGACTTGAACCAGAGACCTTCTTGGCCTGTTATTATATTATATTATATTATATTATATTATATTATATTATATTATATTATATTATATTATATTATATTATATTATATTTATGTAATATTTGAATATTTAAGTCGATATATATTTTATCCAAAGTTTGTTTTAACACAGTAAATGAGAGAAGTAAGTGAAACTCTGTGTGCTGTGTGCATGTTCTCGTAATCATCTCTTTCTTCTGTCTGTTTTCCTCTGTGCTGAGCTCAGTGGTGCAGGTGTCTCCAGACTCACCCACTCTCAGCACAAAGTCATTGTAAGACTGATAGTTGATTTCATCCAGAACGTCGAACATCTCGATGGCGAAGTCTGCTATGGTGCTCAGGTGAGTGGCCGTGGATTTCTTGGCCTGTGAATGAATGAATGATCATGTTTATAAAGGCTCTGCCGGTGTGTTCACGTCATTTTATAACAGCAGGATTTGGTGACCTTGGTTCCAATGGTGGGCACCAACCCCACCGCTGACATGTAGGTGCTGCCGATGGTCTTGATCTTCTCGATGTCTTTATAACACTCTTTATCCATCAGCTGAGACAGAGGAGGGAGACAAGCGAGAGGTTAACTACAGGAGCTGTGCGTCACTGCAAAGATGCACATCAAACTGGAGCATCACAGAAAATATCAGCCCACGATTTTCAAAACGTATGCACATCCTGATGTCCCCATTGAGCTGTTTTACTGATTTAAGCTGATTCTCCATCATGTGCATGTGAACAGGTGTGTGAGGATGGCCAGGGGTGTTCAGACCTCGTCGAAGTCAGCGATGATCTCATTGAGCAGCCGCAGACACTCCACGCCCATGTTGTTTCCGTCCAGCTCGATGTAGAAGTCGTTGAAGTTGGGAATGGATGCGAACAGAACCCCGACCTGAGCATACGACTGATAGTACAGATCCTGCAGAGACAGAAGCGGAGGATCAGATCAGTCACACACAACACTGTGGTACAAACGTGGTGCAGGCAGAGTAAAACATCTGTCGCAAACAAGACTCAGAATAGGAGGTAGATCCCAGCCCTGAATCAGCGGCGTATCCTGCACGCTTGCTATTGTTGTATAAAAAAGGCACCTCTCATCATAAAAAGCGCATTCACTGCGATCGAGAGTCGTCCTTTTAAACGCAGTGCTGAAGGGAAACACCCACACAGCACTACAGATCTACACCAGTACTATAGTGCTGTCACCAGTACTAGATTCAAGCTAAACCAAGGTATCTTTTCCGATGGTTAGTATTAGCATTTCAGTGTCCTTATCAGGTAGCACGGTGGCTCAGTGGTGTTGCATTGAGTCCTAAAAGAATGAAAGTCGCTGGTTCGAGTCCTGGCTGGGTCACTCCGGGTGCTCCACAGTCCAAACACATGCGCTATAGGGGAACTGATCAACTACACTGGCCGTAGTGTATGAGTGTGTGTGTGTGTGTGTGAATAAGTGTGTATGGGTGTTTCCTAGTACTGTGTTGCAGCTGGAAGGGCATCCACTGTGTAAAACATATGCTGAAATAGTTAGCGGTTCATTCAACTGTGGCGACCCCTGATTAATAAGGTAATAAGCCGAAGGAAAATGAATGAATGAATGAATGAATGAATGTCGTTATCGTCAAATCCGTGAGTGATAATTGCAGTTTTGAAAACTCACGGAAAATTCTGTAACTTGGCGATTAGTGCATCTGAATAAGCTCCAATGCCGGTTTATAGAGACAGGTGAAATATATATCTGTTTATTGAGCTGAAGTGTGTTGAATTAGCCTTGATTTAGAGAGTGAACTGCACACTCCTGAGGACACTCACTGAATTAAACTGTTATTAAATCAGTCAGGAATATCACAGTTAGATTTCTCATCACAATGCTTTTAGACAGCAAAGTGAACATGGATCCCTGACATCTCATTTTAAACATGCAGGTTTAACAAGCAACACCTCGAATAACACAATGAAATCTATAACCTATAAAACACACTGAGTAAATGATTTAAACAAACATAACTCGATTAAACAAATCTGAAAATGCAGAATACATGCTGTTTGCCACAAAATGTGCATGTTCAGAAACAATGTGGTGACATTTGTTGTTGAGCAGGTCATTTTAATGAAGACATTCTGCTCACTGTATTCGCAATATTCATAGCATTATATACACACTGGCCACTTTAATAGGTACACCTGTCCACATAGAGGATTTAAGAGACTTTGATCGTGGCATGGTTGTTGCTGCCAGATGGGCTGCTCTGAGTATTTCAGAAACTGCTGATCTACTGGGATTTTCACGCACAACCATCTCTAGGCTTTACAGAGAATGCTCTGACAAAGAGGAAATATCCAGTGAGCGGCAGTTCTGTGTGCGCAAATGCCTTGTTGATGAGGCCAGAGGAGAATGGCCAGACTGGTTCCAGCAACAGTAACTCAAATAAGCACTCGTTACAACCGAGCTCTGCAGAAGAGCATCTCTGAACACACAACACGTCCAACCTTGAGGCGGATGGGCTACAGCAGCAGAAGAGCACACCGGGTGCCGCTCCTGTCAGCTAAGAACAGGAAACTGAGGCTACAATTCACACAGACTCACCAAAACTGGACAATAGAAGATTGGAGAAACGTTGCTGCTCTGATGAGTCTCCATTTCTGCTGACACATTCAGATGCTCGACTCAGACAACATGAAAGCATGGATCATCCTGCCTTGTATCAGCGGTTCAGGCTGGTGGTGGTGGTGTAATGGTGTGGGGGAGATTTTCTTTGGGTCCATTAGTACCAATTGAGCATCAACGCCACAGCCTACCTGAGTATTGCTGCTGACCATGTCCATCCCTTTATGAGCACAGTGTCTCCATCTTCTGATGGCTACTTCCAGCAGGATAACGCAGCATGTCATAAAGCTCAATCATCTCAGACTGGTGAACATGACGATGAGTTCACTGTACTCAAATGGCCTCCACGGTCACCAGAGCTCAATCCAATAGAGCAGCTTTGGGATGTGGTGGAACGGGAGATTGGCATCATGGATGTGCAGCCGACAAATCTGCAGCAACTGTGTGATGCTATCATGACAATATGGAGCAAAATCTCTGAAGAATATTTCCAGTAGCTTGTTGAATCTCTGACATGAAGGATTAAGGCAGACCTGAAGGCTAAAGGGGTCCAACCCGGTACTAGTACGGTGTACCTAATAAAGTGGCCAGTGAGTGTACATCTCCACTAAAGAATGGCTCCTGCACTGAGAAACATCATTGGTTGGATTTTCTTCATTAGTGTAAGGTCAGGGGTGGTAAACGACTGATATGGGCTGGATGTAAACACTGAGTGATGTTCAACTTCATTTCTTAGTTTAAATGCAGCCCGTATATCAGTGATGTGCACCCCCTGACCTTACACTAGTGTGGTGAATCCAGTGAATGATGTGTGTCAGTGTGAGGAGTGTGTGTGTTACAGCAGTGTGAGTGTGAGTAACTGGTGATGTTGCAGCACACCTGATGCTCGGAGGATCTCACCATGTTTCTGGGGTTGGACAGCAGGAAGTGTTGAGCCACGTGCACAGGAAGCAGATTAAACAGGATCCTCTTATTGTCCAGTTTGACTTTCTCCATGCCGTCTCTCTCCTCCTCTGCCTGAACACACACACACACACACACACACACAGCATCAGCACTCCACATGTGCAGCGCATTAGGGAACAGCTGATAGCTGATAGTGCATTGATAGCTTTGGCATGTGGTCACAGCAGTATGAAAGCGCCCCCTGCTGGACCAAAAACACCTCTATCTCCCTCTGAGTGTCCACTCACTGAATATAAGTGTTAGTAAAGCTGTCATGGTAAATGCTCCATCATCATATATAGTCTATATTCACCGAGAGCTGGAGGAACATGAGCACTTTCACAGGGGGAGAGCTCACGCACGCGGAGCCCTGTGCACATATATGCTCAATTACTTTACGTATAGTTACATGTGTTTGTTCATATATAGTGCTGTGTGTGTGTGTGTGTGTGTGTGTGTGTGTGTGTATGATGTACCTGAGTGGCCCACAGGAAGTCCAGCCGCAGTTTGAGGTCCAGCTGTCTGGAGTGAAGAGCCACAGCAGTGGAGAAGAGCAGCAGAGACAGAAGCGGCTCCAGACCCCGAACACTCAACAGAGCCCAGCTGAACACACACACACACACACACACACACACACACACACACACATGCACACACACATGCACGCAAACACACACAGACATGCACGCAAACACACACACAGATCAGCAGCTGTTTGAAGACTTAATGGAGAAATGTTGCTCCTGAAATACATTTTTGCAGGGTGGGACGACTGCTGTATTGACAACTGATCAGCTGATCAGTAAATACTGTAGTATACTCTAGTTTTTACTACAGTAAACTGTGGTGTTGTATAATATACCCTTCAGTTAAAGAAAAGTACAGTGTTGCATCATTTGTTTATATTACTGTAGTTGTTATTTTACCATGGCAACTAGAACCACGACAACAGATTACTATAGTTGTTGTGTTACCATAGCAACTGTAGTATCACCACAACAGATCAATTATTATGGTAGTTGTGTTACCATAGCAACCATAGAATCACCAAAACAATTCAGTTACTATAGTAGTTGTTGTTACCATAGCACCTGTAGAGTCACCACAACAGATCAATTACTATAGTTGTTGTGTTACCATAGCAACAGTAGAATCACCACAACAGATCAGTTACTATAGTGGTTGTGTTACCATAGCAACTGTAGAATCACCACAGCAAAATGGCACTTCACTACAGTGTGGTTGAGAATGGCTGTAGTGTTCACTGTACAGTACCGTAGTGTTTCCTGCAGTGTGTCTGTGGTGGTCGTGTCTCACCCAGAGGCGCGTCTGAATCCGCTGAGCTCCAGGATGGTGATGTAGAGCACCAGCAGCAGCAGCAGCAGGATCATCTTGGGGATCCAGGAGACCCGCAGGAACAGCGCCATGCTCAGCGTTCCCAGCATGCAGCACAGGAAGGCGTACTGAGCGCCTGCGCACGGCAGCTCCGCCATGGTGCGGTTCAGGCCCGCCGCCGCGTCGATGATCACGATGGAGCGCGTGGAGTTCGAGGGCCAGAGCCACGGCATACAGCCCACCTGACACACACACACACACA
>NC_133177.1:190000-195000 GCF_049306965.1 Danio rerio
ATCACAGACAACAAACCCTTCTTTGATAACCCCCGACACACAGATGATCACCGACACAGAATCACAGACTGTCACTGACACAGAGAATCACAGACAGCACATTCTCCTCTACTGACCACAGAATCACAGACGGTCACTGACACAGAGCATCACAGACATCAAACCCTTCTTTGATAACCACCGACACAGATAATCACTGACAAAGATAATCACAGACGTGCACTGACACACAGATCCACAGATGACCACTGACACAGAGAATCACAGACAGAAAACCCTCCTCTGCCAACCACAAACACACAGACGGTCACTGACACAGAATCACAGACAGCTGAAGTCATACCTTGTCCCCATCCTCACAGTTCATGACGTTAGAGAAGGGAATCTCAGCCTTGAACATCTTGCGGCAGTGCATGAGCTGCACCAGTAGGTAACACACCGTCTTAAACTTCATCTTTTTGGCAGGTTTGATGTCTGACAGGATCAGACCAGGAAATATCTGCACCACACACAGACAGAGTGAGCAGATCACATCAGACAGTCGACGCAGAAAGTTGATCAACATCACATTCACAATCTAGACGGACTGTAAAGCACTGCTGTGAACTCATGCTGTGTTCTGATCGAGCCCTGGATCCCTCTCCTGAGAGACTTTACTGCAACAGTAACATGCTAAACTCACCGTACTAACATCAGAACATTACACTGACTCACTGTGCTTCTGCTGTGTTGCTCTTTAAACACTTTGAGTGCTGTTTAGGTGGATTAAGGGACAGCTTTAGTGCTACAGGCAGGCTGAAGGGTTGGTGGAGGTGAGCTGCAGGTTTGGTGTTATGGGCAGATGTAAGGGTTGGTTAAGGTGTAGATCAACAATGTGATTACTGAAGGAGATAATTACAGATGAACTCAGATTTTAGATCATTTTTAAGTGTCACTACTAGTTTAAGAACACTCAGAGAACATGCCAAGAATTCAAGAACTTCTTATTCATTTGTCCACTGAAGGTGCACGACAGGTAGTGTAGAGTAATGTAGAGCATGAGGCTGTTGAGCAGATGGACAGTGTCTTTAGTAAATGAACACACACACACACACACACCTTCCTGCGGTGAGATGGCACTATGAAGAAGGTCTCGATGTCGTGTTTGAGCAGAAACGCATGTCTCTCTCTGCCGTTTCCCGGCTCCACTTCATAATCTCCATTCAGACACTCCAGAGTGGAGCGTGTGATGTGCACCTTCCTGAAACCATCAGAGACACCACACGTCACAAACTGCTGGACAACACCCTGATTCAGACCCTCAGAAGTGCACCAGTGTGCATGAGTGTGCATGAGTGTGTATGAGCGTGCATATATGTGTGTGAGCATGTAGGAGTGTGCATGAGTGTGTATGAGCGTGCATATATGTGTATGAGCATGTAGGAGTGTGCATGAGTGTGTATGAGCGTGCATATATGTGTATGAGCATGTATGAGTGTGCATGAGTGTGTACATGAGTGATCATGACAGCTGCTCACCCAGGCAGACCTCCAGCCTCCATCATGTTGGCCAGGGTCACGTCATTGGACCAGACGTCATACTGCCACTTCCTGAGACCCAACACACCACAGAGAACACGACCCGTGTGCAAACCCACACGCATGTTGAGGTCCACCTCTGTCGCCTCGGCGACCGACCTGATCAACACACAGTACAACAGAGTAAAAAGTGTAGCACATCAGCCCACATGAACAACACTTCATCAATGATTATTATTGACAGATCAATGTACTGTAAACGTTAATCAATCATACTGTAGTAAAGTGTGTTAAACACCACATATTAGAGTATTTACAACTCTTTACTGAACGCTCCAGCCTACTGTAGTATTGACTATAGTGAACTGATCAACTGTGACATAAATACTGTAGTATACTTTAGCATTTACTACAGTAAACTGTGGAGTACTGCAGAAAAATAAACCATATAGAGTAGAAAACTACAGTAATGGCTCATTTGTTTATATAACAATAGCTGTTGTGTTACCATAGCAACTGTAGAATCACCACAACAGATCAATTGCTATAGTTGTTGTGTTACCATAGCAACTGTAGAATCCCCACAACAGATCAATTACTATAGTTGTTGTGTTACCATAGCAACTGTAGAATCACCACAACAGATCAATAACTAGAGTTATTGTGTTACCATAGCAACAGTAGAATCGCCACAACAGATCAATTGCTATAGTTGTGGTTACCATAGCAACTGTAGATTCCCCACAACAGATCAGTTACTATGGTTGTTGTGTTACCATAGCAACTGTAGAATCACCACAACAGATCAGTTACTATTGTTGTTGTGTTACCATAGCAACTGTAGAATCACCACAACAGATCAGTTACTATGGTTGTTGTGTTACCATAGCAACTGTAGAATCACCACAACAGATCAGTTACTATGGTTGTTGTGTTACCATAGCAACTGTAGATTCCCCACAACAGATCAATTGCTATAGTTGTGGTTACCATAGCAACTGTAGAATCACCACAGCAGGTCAGTTCGAGTATTCATTAACACTATACTCGTGTGTGGACTGGTGGTGTTTTCTGCATGCAGACTGAGGAGTGTGCACTAAAGATCATCCCTGCAGTCTAGTGTACACTTGACGGAGACTCACGTGATGGTGTCGATCATGTCCAGACCCATCTCCACACAGCAGTGAGCGTGGTCCGTCTTGGGCTGCGTCAGACCCGACACACAGTAATAGCAGTCGCCCAGAATCTTGATGCGCCGGCAGTGATTCTCCTGCAGAAGAAGAGGAAAAGCATGACTACTGCAGCTCCATCAGCCCTCATGCACATCACTATTACAGCAGCAATGTTGTGTATAGTGTGTGTGTGTGTGTGTGTGTGTGTGTGTGTGTGTGTGTGTGTGTGTGTGTGTGTGTGTATGTGTGTGTGTGTGTGTGTGTGTGTGTGTGTGTGTGTGTTTGTGTGTGCGTGAGTGTATGTGTGTGTGTGTGTGTGTGTGTGTAGATCTGTGTATGTGTTTGTATATATATGTGTGTGTGAGTGATATGGAAACAGCAGTGAGATGAAGGTATATGATGGGCATCGCCACAAACGCTGCATATATCTGCATGATTTTTCCACAAGAGCTCTTCAGGAGCACATCAGAGATCAGAGCGTCTGACAGAGATTATTAGAACTCTCTCTCTCTCACACACTCACACACACACACACACACACACACACACACACACACACACACACACACACACACACTCATCTGTGTCAGCCTCCTTATTTCAGTCTAAATGAGGACAAATGAGCACACAATACAGCAGCAAGTCATCTGAGACATCTTCAAATATAATATAATACAAGGAGTGACAAAGCGGCTCAGTGGTGTCACACTGTGGCCTCACAGCAAGAAGGTCTCTGGTTTGAGTCTTGGCTGGGTTAGTTGGTGTTTCTGTGTGGAGTTTGCATGTTCTCCCCGTGTTGGTGTGGGTTTCCTCCGGGTGCTCCGGTTTCAGTCTAAACACATGCGCTATAGGGGAACTGATCAACAACACTGGCCGTAGTGTATGAGTGTGTGTGTGTGTGTGTGTTTGTGTTTGTTTGTGTGTGTGTGTGTGTGTGTGTGTGTGTGTGTGTGCGTGCGTGCGTGCGTGCGTGCGTGCGTGTGTGTGTGTGTGTGTTTGTGTGTGTGTGTGTGTGTGTGTGTGAATGAGTGAGTATGGGTGTTTCCCAGTACTGTGTTGCAGCTGGAAGGGCATCCGCTGTGTAAAACATATGCTGGATAAGTTGGCGGTTCATTCCGCTGTGGTGACCCCTGATGAATAAAGAGACTCAGCTGAAGGAAAATGAATCTTCATCTCCAAAAGGACATTCTAACATCAAAGATGAAACATGACAGCAGCGTAATTAATGACGGCGCTGATTTTACTGATATGCAAATTAGGCTTCTGTTGATATATGCAGCTTCTAGTGCTAATTCCAGCAGGAAGACATAATGTCACGTCACACAACACAATCAGTTTTCAGGAGACTCGAGGAATAGATAAGCTGTCCGTTAGTTTGGTTGCAGATACTGTTGTGGACGTTGCCCACCGTTAGCAGAGGGGTGCTCCGCTCCTGCCTTTGTCCTCGGTAGCCAAAGCTGGATCTACATACTTTTGATTCAAGCTACAGGAAATCCTCTGCCGAGGAAATCCTATGCTTTGTTAAATGATACTCATGAGATAAAAGTAATGTGTGTGTGTGTGTGTGTGTGTGTGTACACCTTCAATACACACTTAAAGATGCACTATAAAGTGTATTGAGCCAAATAATGCTGATATTTGAAAGCACCAAAACAAACACGCCCACAAACAAATGAGACCACACCCCTTTCTAAATCTCTTCTATGGCTAGTAGACACGCCTCTCACTGCTGATTGGCTGCAAGCGTGTTTCCGTTTCAGTTTGCAATGGAATGTTGAAATATTGACTAGTGGGCGGGGTTTATTTCTGAGCTCCGCCTATCATCATTCAGTCACATCAAACTAACAGTTTCAGGGTGTGGCTAAGCATGTTTCGACCAATCAGAGTGATCAGAGAAGGGCTATTTAAATTAAAGATGAACAAAACAAGCTGTTTATCAGATGAACTAATAATATGCTCCAGCACATGACATAGAGTATATTCTGATTTCATGCAAATGGACATTAAAGTGTTGTGATAATATGAAAGCAACAATAACACGACAAAAAAGACACCAATGTTCAACACCTGAAACAATATGCATAATAAGAAGGAACAATGACTCCCCCATGATTATTCATGAGCATAATTACAGCTCTTTCACAGCTGGCAGGAATATACAGCAGCAATAATAGACAACTGATCAGAATATGAATATGATTGACAGTTCAGAAGCGCAGTGAGCTCCATCAGAGGAACAGGTGCTGTATTCAAACACTACACACACACACACACACACACACACACACACACACACACTCACGCAAGAATC
>NC_133177.1:210000-235000 GCF_049306965.1 Danio rerio
TTTATTCTGCGCTGCCCCTGGACATTTATTCATAGACTGCCTCATCAAGCCCCACGTATAGTGTTGAATCCTGATACCCAAATCATGTCAGTGGTCGCATCAGAGTATTCTGCATTACAGGATGTCTTTAGTAAATGGGCAACCCCTTATCTTCCATCTCATCAGACATGGGACTGCACTATCCAGCTGCTGCCTAGAGCACAAGGCTATGGAGGAGTGTGTGGAGGACTTAATCATCAATCTCACTGCCTGCTTCCAGGTTCTTCATTGTGGGGAAAAACAATGGAAGTCTCCATTATTGCATTACATTTACATTTTACATTTAGTCATTTAGCAGATGCTTTTATCCAAAGCGACTTACAAATGAGGACAAGGAAGCAACTTACACAACTATAAGAGCAACAGTGAATAAGTGCTGTAGGCAAGTTTCAGGTCTGTAAAGAAAGTATAAGAAGCAAGAACATTAGTAATTTTTTTTTTAATTAGTGGAGGAGCCAGAGAGGCAATTGCAGATTAGTAAGGAAGGTGGAGACTAAATAGTTGAGTTTTTAGTGGTTTCTTGATGACAGCGAGTGACTCTGCCGTTCTGATGCAGTTAGGGAGTTCATTCCACCAACTGGGCAGATTGAACGCGAGAGTTCGGGAAAGTGATTTCTTTCCTCTTTGGGATGGAACCACGAGGCGACGTTCATTCACAGAACGCAAGTTTCTGGAGGACACATACATCTGCAGAAGTGAGAGCAGATAAGAAGGAGCAAAGCCAGAAGTCGCTTTGTAAGCAAACATCAGAGCTTTGAATTTGATGCGAGCAGCAACTGGCAGCCAGTGCAAACAGATGAGCAGTGGAGTGACATGTGCTCTTTTAGCTTCATTAAAGACCACTCGTGCTGCTGCGTTCTGAAGCAGCTGAAGAGCATTAAATACCACACACTGAACTCCCAGGTAGTCCAGTTGCCTTACTTACCGACTGGAAGATGTAAAAGACAGCTTTCGTCAACCCTTTTGGTACTGCAAGTACCAGGTCATGCTGTATGTACTCTCCATCTTCCCAGCCATCTTTCATTATGCAAGGTGTTTTGTGAGTTCCTCCCTTGTTTTGTTATTGTCTTTATTGAAGACATCCTGATTAACTCCCTTAACTTGGCCAAATAGTGCCAGCACATCACAGCGGTCTTATAACATCTTTGCCTACAAACCCTTCTGTGCACAGATGACAACCTACTGGGACACCCAGGCAGTAGAAGACCCTCTGGCTCCTGCAAGCTTGGTATTGGTGGCACAGTGGATGCCAGTGGCCAAAGATGTCATCAGCTCCATCCGTCCCCAACATCACATAAGGGTATCAGGAGCCTCCTCTGGAGAAGACTGTAATCTCAGGCAGTCACCACAGCCACCTTCCCCACCTGAATCCTAATCAATCCGATCAAAATCGCCTGCTTACATTTTTATCGCACCTCTGCGCTCCCTCATCAGTTCCTTTTATTAACAGTCACTCTGCTCTTACCCAGAGTTTGATCTACGGTTCACACCGATGAACTTACCTGACTCACCCATTGCTACTTACCTGTTTGCTGTTGTTGGTTCTTTGTGTCCTGGTGCCTTTGTCTCCTGGTCTCATTGTTTTCTGTGTTCTCCTAGATTAATACCACTACCTGCACACAAAGACTCTAAAATAAGCAACAGGCCAATAATGATTACCTGCTCCACTCAGTGCGATGTTCAGACCTAACTTTGTTAACCGCATCAGCTAAACTCTCCCACTCTATTTTTTTCTTTTGTTATTAATTCTGGAGGACAAACTTGCAAATAAAACAGTTTTTCTCTGGTCTACCTCCGAAAACAGCACCTCACATTCGCATTCTGTTCAAAGTTCCTCTTTTTGCTTCATTTTGCCGTTACTTTTTCGTTGGGTTTTGCCAAAGTAGAGTCATTAGCATATTCATACGGGGGAGGAGGCAGGGAGGGGTTTTGTGCTCGTGCATGTTGCGCTCAGTTTCACGTTCATTCAGATGTACAAACAGAATATGCGCGAGATTTGGCGTACGCAGTGTTTCATACATCTGAATTTTTTTTCTGTGTTTTAGTATGATTTCCACGCAAGTCTTCGTACATGAGGCCCCTGGTCTCTTGATTTATCCTGTCTCCAGTCTCACTGTGTGCATGACTACAGCAATGACACCCAGTTTTTTTTCCCAAGTAATGTGTACCATTTTCCACCTTTCCCATCATTTCCCTTCAGTTGAAGAACATTGAGAATTTAATAAGATCATTACTAATGAGAATGTTTAAAATAATAATTTTAATTGTCACTTATTGTGCTGTGTGCTTTAAGAATATGTTGTCCTTAATGTTTTTTTTCGGGACTAAAAGCAAGCTGAAAAGAAAAGTGAATGATGTGTGTAAACAGCAGAAGTGATTTCCTCCATGTTTAGGCGAACACACTTTCACTTTCATGCAATGAAGATAATGCACAGAGGAAAGATGACTGTGGAGCTGCATTTTTCACTGGTGTCTAAACACCAAGAGCTGTATGATAAACACAACAGCAACAACAATGTCAGCAGGAGGACATTATTATGGAGAGTAGCAAACATGATTTAATACTGAGTTTCATTTCACTTTTCTTCCATGACATGTACAAGCCTTAACACTGACAATACATGACAATAAACCATACATTTGCTTTTATTTTACTATGTTTGTGGTCATTATTCCTTGCTAAGCACAAAACAAATAACACACATTACACATACAGTACCTGCTGAATTTGAAGGTGAGGCACCATTTCCAGTTGACTCAATCTCATTTTCAGACTCGGATCCATCACTGTCCAGCAAAAGTTTCTCTATAACAGACAAAATTATTAGGCAACAACTTTTGAATAACATTCAACAATTGTCTATAACTAATGCTGGTGTTCCCGGTAATAACACGGGAATACTTTACCTTGGGGATCAATCTGGATTTCATCCAAATTCTGTCCTTTAAACTGTGAAAGCTGTCCTCGTTCCATGGCCATCAAGACTTTGCTAATTTTTGCTAGCTGCAATGTGCCTTCAGGAAGTCTGTAATATTGCCTGTGGACCCTGATGTCATGCCCTAAAAAATCTGCGAGGTTATCCATTTCATTCTCTTTTAAGTTTAGCACCTTGGACATAGTGGCCATGTGCTTTCGCAGTTTGGTGGAGGACAATGCCTCGGGGTGCTTTGCTCCACAGCTTTTTGCTATGTTACGAATGACGTCAGATCCTCTGAAGAAAGTGAGAGCTTGGGGTCTTCCGAACATAAAGACGTTCTCATCTGGCACATCACAGCTGCGGCGAGTCTTCACCAACAACTCCATTGAGACGACCATATTAGGAGTGAGTAAAATGGGGACTTTTCTGCCACGTTTTCCTCGGACTTCGATTCTTTGAAAATGACTACAAAGTGACTTCTCTAGATCGGACAGAGCAAGCTCAACATCCGGATGAGTTGAGGATGTGTCCCTTAATGTAAACGAATTAAGTGACATCTTAGACACCTCTCCTTCCCTTCTTCGATTAAATAGTATCACCTGACAAAGCGTGACTTTGGCAAGTTCTGCCCAGTGCTTCATACTTTGTTCTTCCTCAAGTCTTGCTTGATATGCCTTACTTTGGCAGTCAAGATACTGATGCATTTTCTTCACATCTTCCGCAAACGGAAGAAGCTGTGGACAGTTCCATTTAACTTCACTCAAATTACGAAGGGCCTGGGATGACACACACTCACTCCATTTAGTGTCACATATTTGCTTGAAGGCTTGCACGTTGCTAAGACTATTCTTATCATCTGCCATCATGGCATCACACTCAATAATGCTGGCCATCTTCTTGAGGTTGTGCCCTAACTTCAGTGCTAAAGATGGTGTTTTAAATGTGCTTGTCTCTTCGTTCAAGCCAGCTACACTGTGAACTGCTTGAATAACATAAGGGAAATTAGCTGGAATAAAGAAATCAGACACCTCCTTCAGCTTACCATTTTTTTTCCCTTCGAGGACAAGACGTCCAGTTTCACGCATTTTTTGCCTGATGTATTCATGCTTCGTAACATCATGGCCATGCTTATTGAAGAGATGTTGCCCTAATTTCAGTATGATTTTCTCTTTGCGGACAACATGGGTTATCTCATCGTCATGCATATCAAGCACCATTTTCCAAAACCTTTCACTTATACTGTCTGGAACAGGTTCAGCATATGAGCAAAGTGACTGAACATGAGTTTTCCCTGGCTTCATTTTGTTAATTTTCTGGCTCAGCTGGCATCTTTGCATATGCCGCCATAGCGATTTTCTCTTCAGATACGCTAAACAGTTAATGCAGTGCAAATAATCACTTGCATTTACTGGTGCAGTGGATTGTTGTTTAGGAATCACCGTTCCTCTTTCTTCACTGAGTACCTGAGCGTTATGACATCGGTTCCCCTTATTCCTTAACAAACTCAGCTGTATTTTTCGCTCTTTAGAGCCTTTCGGAAAAGCAATCGCTCTTGCCACCTCTGGCTTATCTTTATGTTTAGACTCTAGGTGACGTGCGATTTTACTGAATGGTTTGAAGCAGAATAGGCAGTAAAACTTTTTGTTATATAGTCTGGCTCCATCTTTTTTTTTTTTGAGCATCATGACATTCACATTAAGATTATTGGGTGAATGTGATTCTTCATGTTCTCCTGATGAAGAAGATTGAAGTGAAGTGTCCTGTTTGTCAGATGCAGAGGATTGTGAAGGAGA
Source organism: Danio rerio (assembly GCF_049306965.1). Taxonomy (NCBI): domain Eukaryota; kingdom Metazoa; phylum Chordata; class Actinopteri; order Cypriniformes; family Danionidae; genus Danio; species Danio rerio. The sequence continues at coordinate 214,751 of NC_133177.1, forward strand.
CGCACGTCTTTTTTTACATGCTGGAACATTTGAAGTTGACTTTACCTTTTTCTTATTATTACTTATCTTTTTTACTAAACTCTCTACTTTTTCTGAAGTGTTACTGTCAGACTCTTCAGTATCTGGCACGTAATCATCCTCACTGATATCTGATCTTGATGAAGATTCTTCTGAAGCATAACCAAGTATTTTCTTGTTAAGCTACAAATAAAAGCCACAAGTTAGAAATCAGAAGTGACAAGACCAACGACATCTTAAAATTATGTGTATATCTGCAGCCACTGAATCGCTGGTAGTCATGACAGGCTACCAGTTTGTAACATTTTAAAAATATATATCTTATTTTGTGCTAAAAAGAAAAAACTGTGTTTTCAACCTTTTGAGGCTAAGTAAATAGAAAACAAATACAATTTTTGGGGTAAACTATAACTGTGGCTCACTGTCTAGACTGCATACTAAACACAGTGCTGAAATCTGGCACAGGTGCTCTAGTGCATGCTAACACACTACCAAATTTGGGGGCCAATTGCTGACTAGAGAGCACTGCAAACTGAAAATAACAAGTTTTGATGGCATGGTGAAAACACAAATCATACTTAACATAAGACTCACCAATCAAATTGAATCATTTAACACAACTAACCTTTGTTTCACACTTTGAAATCAAAAAATAAATTTTCTCGCGTTCCTCATTTAAAGTTTTTATATACGCCTTCATATAAAAATATCTAAATGCGTGTATGTGTGTGTGAGAGATCGACGAACGAGTGCTCACTTCACTGCTCTGCAGATGCTGTGAACGGCTGGGTATATTTATTTTGGAGATAATATAAAATATGTTACGTACATACGTTGCTGCTGTTACGTACAAATTACGTATCAACTCAACACAATAATATCATATTACATCTAGACAAAATAGCCTAAGCTATATTAAATTAATTTAAAGAAATATTGTATATAATAAAAACATTAAATAAATAAACCAATATAAAATAAAAGCTATATCAATTTAGGTATATATAATACATATAAATTAATTGGTTTCAAGCCATTTTTAACTTTCATTTTACAAAGGCCTATCTGGAAAAAAAGATATTTTCTAAAAACAATAAACAATGGAGGAGTTTTGAAATATTATTTATAAAGTATTTGGAGATGATGATATTAATCAAATCGTGCAAACAGAGCATTTTTGGGTGAGCGAAAGCAAAACTACCTTCTTCTTGTTTTTTATTATGGCTGGTGCGCTCGGTCATCCCTCTGTTAGTGGCGAGACCACTCGATGCACGATGCCAGCAGTCGGCCAGCGAGTAAACTAATATAATGAATAAATATACATAGGCCTATGCGTATACATCATTTAATGCATTTAATAGGTTTGCATTCTGCACTGCGAGTCATTGGCCTGACAGTGGAAACGCGACATAATTTCAGCCTCACTGCTCAAGCTCTCAGACTATTGGCTCAGCCCGGCCCGATAAAAGCCCTGGCTCGCACTAGCCCAACAGTGGAAATGTATGGAGCTAGATTTGTTTCTTTATTATTCAATCAAAAATATTTAGTTTTAAAGTAAAATTAAGTATGTTGTAATTAAAGAATTAAAGATTTCAAATAAAAAACACTTTTATTTAAAAAACTTATGTCAATGATAATAAAATATTTTGGATTGCAAAAATAAACACTTGTCCTATTATGCAGTTACCACAATTTTCATTGCATACTCATTAATTTTGCTCTCTTTTCTGCTGTCTTTTATTGCACATCTAGAATCTTTGCTTGCAGGTTGAAATATTTTGCTTGTGAGTTGAAAAGTTTTGAACCCTTGAATGCCGGGGTTAAATTTGTGTCTTTATTACTCAAACAAACATATGAAGTTTGACCAAAACTAGGTAGAATGCAATTAAAAAATTAAAGATTTAAAATAATAAAAAAACATTTATTTAAAAAAATTCACACTACAAAAAATAAACTATTGCCATGTTATGCGGTTACCACCAGATTAATGCACTGTGTGCTCATTTATTTTGCTTTCGGTTTTGTTTAATTTTTTGCTAATCTGAAATTTTTGCTTTTGAGTTGAAAAGTTTTGCGAGTTGAAAACTGCAGCTCAGTGGGCGGGATCTTCTGAAACACCTTATTCTATTAGTCATCTTGATTGAGGTCACCGGTTGGCCACGCCCATTACATTTTCGCGCGGTTGGAATGGACTGCCTTGCCTTCTGTGACAGGAGCGAGCTATGGTGAGCAGCAGGTCTTCTTCAAGGTAGGTTAACTGAAACTGTATAATAACTTGTGTATTACCATACATATTTCCCATCTAAATATGTTACGACTGCTAGTATTAAACTCTGTCTAGTCAGTGATATTTTTGATTTCTCTCGATAAACTAACATTAGCTGTCGGCCATCAGTACTGTACAGTTGTAAAGGGCAACGCAAGGCCAGTGTAATTTGGAAAATATACATTGATGTATTATTAAAGTCAGGCTTTTTGTCTGTAGATGATGGCCAGGTGTACAGTAGGTCTGCAAACAGACTGGGATACATTCTCGGCAACCATTAATCTTCAGTTAGTTTCCAGACAAAAGCTACTGTGTCTTTGAACTGGAGCATCATATTTATTCTCCACTGTTAGAAAATGTAGTAACTCAGTGTATGTATATTTCATTACAAACGTGACAAATATTTATTTAGTATATTTCGTTTCGCATATAAATGTTAGTTCATACATTAGTTAACTTGAATTAATTATGAACAGGATATCTGTTAAGCAATAATTAATCTTTGTTAATGTTAACTAAACATATTAATGCATAAGTTAAAAAATGATGGTGAACGAGTTTGTTTAGCATAAACTTTGGTAACGTTAACTTAGTCATGTTCTATTGTATCTCCTTATATTAACAGCTTGATGTAATTAGCCAATGTTTATGGACAAATACAATAATGTATTTGTTCACTGACTAGATAACATAACTAAATAAACAGCATTTATTCAGTAATACTACATTTTTGTTAACGGAAACTTATACAAATAGTAATGTTACTTAATGCAGCAAATACTGAACAGCTCACATTCTTCAACAGGCATGTCATTCATGTTTGTAGACTTTTAACTAACATGATTTATCTCTAGCAAAGCATTAGTTGAGGGAATTAGGAACATTGTTGTAAAATGTGCATTACTTCAACACGCTACATTTGTAAACTGACTTACCACTAACCCAACATTATAACTGATGTGTTACTAACATCTTTGGGTTTATTACAAAGCAGTAATTAATGATTTTACTGGATATATGTATATATATATATATATATATATATATATATATATATATATATATATATATATATATATATATATATATATATATATATATATATACATATATATATATATATTAAGAACAATTATGTTAGTAAAGAATTAACGTTGGAGAGGTGCACACTTCATAATAAGCTTTCTGATTTCCTTAAAAAATGCTCAGTTACTGAGTGATAAACCATGTTAGTAAAGAGTTTGCAAATGTTAGTAACACAATATACAATGTTGAAGTCGTTTTGAAAAGTAACAGGGCAGTTTGCAGGTTATCTTCGCTATATAATTTGTTTAGGCATTATTGCAAATATTTGGTCTTTAAAGGAACTGGTATAAATCAGTTGTAAAGTAATAAATGTATTTATAAAACAACAATACATAGACACGAGAGATATGTGGATTATAAATATTACATTAATCAGAACAATTTTCTCATCTGTTTCTTCAATTTATCCTTACAGGTTGATCACTCAGTCTTAGCGGGCGTAAAACATCTGCTTTGACTCCTCCGATGTCCACATCTGGGCTGACTCCACAGACGTTTACATCTACACTGTCTTAAATCAACGAATCAACATCCACAATGATTCCACAGGCGTCTCCATCTGCATTGTCTACTTAGACATCAACATCTGCACTGACTGACCAGACATTTATTCACTAAACTCATCAATCACCACCTGATGTGTGTTGAATTATTTTCCGGAATTGTGTCGGATTTCGACAATAGTAGATTTTGACTTTTTATAAGTGATTTTAAATGTATTTTTTTATACATTTATTGTTTCCCTTTCTGGAATTTATTTTGCATTGAAGAAATATAAATGTTTTATTTTATTTTATTAATTCAGCTAAAATATTTCCCAGCTGTAGCTTTTAATAACAAAAATACTGTTACATAAATGGTATAATACACTTTACTGCAGTATAGTAAAGCACTATAGCATGTGTCTGTATAAATTATATTTTTATGTGGAAGACATGTGTAGAAGATACATTTATTTAGTAGTGCATTTGCCAACATATACGTATTTTTATACGGTATACGGTTTAAGTAATAATACAGCAGTAGTAGGGATGTTAAAAAATGCCTGTCAGCTATAATTTAACATAAAATCGTGGCAGCGACCTAAATCTACCTTTTAAAAATGAGTTTACAGTCCATCTCATGTATATATATATAACGTTTTCACGCGATTGTACTGGACTCCTTTAGTGACCAGAGCGAGCAACAGGTCTTCTTCAAGGTAAGTTAACTGAAACTGTATAATAACTTGTATATTACCATCCACATTTTCCTAAACTCTGTCTAGTCAGTGATATTGATGAATACTCTCGATTGACTAACATTAGATGAAATATGTGCAAGATATATATATATATATTAGATATATATATATATATATATATATATATATATATATATATATATATATATATATATATATATATATATATATATATATAAATAAAACAATACATGTGTTCAAAAGTATGTGCACAGCTGAGACGTGCACAACTGTGTTCTCCATCGCATCTGCATCCAGATTATATTGGTGGACTTACAGCTAATCTGACTGGACAGAGTTTAATACTAGCAGTCGTAACATATTTAGATGGGAAATATGTATGGTAATACACAAGTTATTATACAGTTTCAGTTAACCTACCTTGAAGAAGACCTGCTGCTCGCCATAGCTCGCTCCTGTCACAGAAGGCAAGGCAGTCCATTCCAACCGCTCGAAAATGTAATGGGCGTGGCCAACCGGTGACCTCAATCAAGATGACTAATAGAATAAGGTGTTTCAGAAGATCCCGCCCACTGAGCTGCAGTTTTCAACTCGCAAAACTTTTCAACTCAAAAGCAAAAATTTCAGATTAGCAAAAAATGAAACAAAACCAAAAGCAAAATAAATGAGCACACAGTGCATTAATCTGGTGGTAACCGCATAACATGGCAATAGTTTATTTTTTGTAGTGTGAATTTTTTTAAATAAATGTTTTTTTATTATTTTAAATCTTTAATTTTTTAATTGCATTCTACCTAGTTTTGGTCAAACTTCATATGTTTGTTTGAGTAATAAAGACACAAATTTAACCCCGGCATTCAAGGGTTCAAAACTTTTCAACTCACAAGCAAAATATTTCAACCTGCAAGCAAAGATTCTAGATGTGCAATAAAAGACAGCAGAAAAGAGAGCAAAATTAATGAGTATGCAATGAAAATTGTGGTAACTGCATAATAGGACAAGTGTTTATTTTTGCAATCCAAAATATTTTATTATCATTGACATAAGTTTTTTAAATAAACGTGTTTTTTATTTGAAATCTTTAATTCTTTAATTACAACATACTTAATTTTACTTTAAAACTAAATATTTTTGATTGAATAATAAAAAAACAAATCTAGCTCCATAGAAATGCGGCTAATGACTTGTGATGGCTTTGGAGAGTTTAGATGTTGAAAAATACAGTTCTATGAATCACTAGTGGCTGCTTACCTTTGTCTCTTCTTTAGCACAAGCTGTCACCTCATCCACTGCAAATTCTGTCACAGATGACAGGAATGTTATTCAGGTTGACAATGAACAATGCCAATATGGCTGTTCATACTAAAGTAAAACATTCCTTTCAGTAAAACTTCAATACATTTTTGGTTTGTTTCCTTGTACTAGTTACAGTTCTAAAACCCTTAAAATAAATATCACTATAGGATAACAAATCCAGAAGACTTAGCAAAAGCCTTATCAACAACACACAGAACACTTAAAAAATAATGTCTATGTTTAGTTAACCATTAAAATAATGCACGATTATGCTGGATATTTCTTTTTTTTAAAGGTTGTGCTCTAACAAAGTTAAACTCAGGTTAGTCTGGCTCAAAAAGTGGAGTATGATTCTTATATGTAAGGATTATTTTAAATACTAGCTAACAGGACAATTCATGATCTCAACTTTACCTGTGCATCCAGAGTATCTGTCACTTTTATCGCCCTGCAAGCACAAGTGTGATAATCAGTCAAACATCATGCTCTAACATTACCTTATACTGTCATTACAACTGCAATACTGTAGTTTAATTTGACAATAATTAAATATTCAACACTGTAAAATAAGACTAGACATATTCATGACATTTGACTGAAAATTAGCATTTTTTTAATCTAGAAAACTCCCTTATAAAACTAGAAATATTGTACTGAATTAATTTAAATTGTCTCTTGCATTACTGAAGAACAACATTCCTATTTTTGTGGATAAAGTAAATAGATTTTGCCTTGCCAGAGGCCTGCTGCACGTGCAGGCCGCTAACGTTAACAATAACAAAAATGATCAAAACATCTTGGTAAAAATATGCAGCCTGGCAAGAACATGAATTCAAACAATATTTCAAAAGTAAACGAAGATTACACGTAAATGTACGCAAATACAGTAAACGTTTAATGTACAGTTAAATTGCAAAATCTCTTAGCAATTCCAACGTTTGGCTTAAAACGCGATCGTAAGAATCTAACTTTAACGTTACAGTTAAAGTTACCCTAACTAATATTATTGTCAGTTTGATACATTAATCTGTACTTTCTGCAAAGCAGCTTCGAGATTATGCCGATTATCAAAAGCGCTTGAGACATAAAATAACGCGATTTTTATTATATAATATAGTTGCAAACAATACATAAACATAAACATTCGAATATATTGAAGTGATCGTACAAATCATAAACTTACCTGTCCTTCAGACATGTTGACGTCTTCGCGCCTTTACTCACAGCATCCTCTCTGACCCTGTCCTGCTGTGTCGCAGGTGTGTGTGTGTGGGAGGGGAGGGGATGGTCGCGGTGGGGACGCAAAATCTCCGGTCACGTGTAATGTCACACACTCTCCCGCGCTGCTTTAGCGCGGGTCGCCGACTGAACCGCGGTCTGGCGCATGCATACACAGCGGATGGCCTTCAGCAGCAATCCAGCACTGACAGCTCTAATGTGTCAGTCGAACTTTTACTCGAAATTATTCAGCTTATTACCCGAACATATTTGCTCTAACTAAATAAATGCATTATGGTTAAAGGGAATTTTAATAGCTTAACGAAAAAAAGTTATAATTAAGATACAAAGAACCCCCTTATTATTAAATGCTGTATTCTGACAACACATAAATAAATGGATCCCATTTAGAACTATTAAAGAATTCACAAAAAAAAAATTCATTAACTATTACAAACACTTGTAATAAATAAAGGCATTCAATCCTGCTGTCAGGGTGTAAATAATACAACATGTGTTTTATTATGTTTCCATTCATTCATTCATTCATGTTTAGTCCCTGATTGGGGTCGCCATAGCGGAATAAACTGCCATTATGTGTCCATTATGTTTTATTATAATACCAACATTTGGTAATTTAACATTTTGGACCACATAAATGTATTAGATGTGATGTATTGACCATGCACACCTACATACATCCATTACTTTATTATTAAAAGGGAATAAACTACTTTTTATTACAACTTATCTGAACATCATTATCAAAACTCTTTAATATGTCCAGTCAATTTAATATGAGCATGTAATACCATCTAACTACATCTTTATGGTATTCTTTAAGGCAAACAGGCCTAAATAAATGCAAGGCCCTTAAAATGGTTTGTTCATCTTCAACTACTGATACCAGCACATCACAGGCCTATCTAATAGAAAGTGTGGCAAAATGAAATGGTTTGTGGGAATATTCCTGAGCAGGTATAATAGCTTACGTGATGGTAGCTCCAGAGAGCCTCACAGCACCTACACTGCTCTTAAAGAGAGTCTAGCAGCAGAGCGAGTGAAGCAAGAGTGTGGAGGGGTTGTTGCTGGATCAGATACGTTTGTGGCCGGAAGTTAACGAATATGATTTATATTATCTATTAAATTACCCAATAAATAGTATTTCATTAATGTCTACAACCACCCTAACCGTCACAGTACTGTAAAAATATAAATTATTGTTATACAGTGTCATAAAAAATGCTTCTGTATTGATGTGTATTTGCAGTTCCGGCCGGCCTTGTATCCTATCTACACTTTACTGTGTGGAGGGAGAGAGCTGACATCTAAAGATGGCCTCATACTGTAGGTCCATGAACCTGATTCTTCCTGCTAGTTTCAAATTATTTCAACACAACACCAGAAGTAACTGAAGTTGTTTACTGTTATTAATGTGTTATTTAAATGCACAGTTTACTTAGATACTTAGAAGTGATTGAAATGAAAGGTGTAAAACAGAACAGAAAGTGATTCAGAGCTGTTGTTCTCCTTGATGTCCTGAGAAACAGTCTGTATTAATTTTGAAGCTCATTAACGGCATCCTTAAAATAAAAGCAAACTATCTCTCTTTTCACACTTAGTTGTAATGTTCTAGACAAGATCTGAAACCATGTCAGCACTTCTGTTGCTACTGCCTTCTCTTAAGCTAGATCCACCTTTAGGATGGCATAAAAGTGTCTTCCATAATTTAATACTCCCATAATTCTTGAAAGAATATACAGAAATCCTTAACTTAGAAATAAAATGTTTTATGTATGTAAATCTACTGTACATGTAAATTCCCATAGACTATTGTGATAAAGAGACATTGTTCATTATTTCCAGGATTTATGTAACCCTTGTGAGGGTAAAAAACCATAACGATTTGGTCCCTGTAGACATTTAACATTTGGAATCACAGAAGTCAATGTGCTGCTCTGTTTATGGCAGAAGCCCATCGTGTCCAGGCACCTGATGTAAGAAGTACTGGCCCTCTTGAAGCAGATGCTATATCCATTAACAGCTCTGCTAAAAGGACTAAGCTAAAACTTGTGTACTGTGATGACCGGTCCTGCACTTTGGCCTTTTTGCTGCTCCTTGTGTAACGCAGACACTATAGCATGCTTGAATCAGCCATTGCCCCTATACTTGCTCATTCCCTATAGCAGCCCTGTCTTGATGCTGGAACAGGTTTTTAAACTTTATTCAGATCTATTTATTTCACATTGTTCACATGCTTAAACTTCACAAAGACAGATGTAGCCTACTGTAGCCGACCAATTCAACCTAACAGTAGGTCAAAACTTAATTTTTTGACCCATGTTTATTAGTAACATGGTTCAGCCGGGCCAGGTATATTCTGTTTATGTTCTGTGTTCTCGCATCATTCATTCTTCCAAGCTAACCTGGCTATAGGTCTCCATAAGGACACAAGTCTGTTCTCTGTGTTCTCATTTACAATCAATAGTGATTTTCTCATTAAAGTCTGAAGGAAGAAATAAACCCTGTGTTTATTTTAATAAAATGTAGGCTAATCTAGGCAAAGCCAAACTTTAGTTTTTTAAATATAGATGCATACAGTAATACCATTGCATATGAACTGAGTATTACAATAAACCACACTAAAATATTTTAACCTAAACTGGTAATGTATTAATGCAAGAGTGAAATACTGGCTATGCTCCTTTTGATTTATTTATCAATAATGGATATTTATATCCTGAACACATAATGGATATTTGGAATCTGTTGTTAGATCTACAATAAATTGCATAAAGAGCATAATTTTTTAACATATCTAATATATTCTAATCAGTTGATGCCTTGTAATGTAATGTATTAAATAGTTTTTATGCTGGTCCATCAACAGTTAATGTAATAATTGAAGACAAGTAAGGGGGCGCTATAGAGTGGAGACAAAGTGACACACTTTTCCAGAACAATGACGTGGTGGGGACTGCAATATTCTGTGTGACCCCCAGGGGCGCATAGATACACAGTCACACAGAATATTCTCTTGAAAATGATCCCCAAGAGGACATTGGAGAAAATGCATGGGGTGTGTTCTAACACCATTTGGGAGGGGCTAGTGAGGCTTTGCCCGTGGGGACCTCAATTTAGGTCCCCACGGTGACATGAGTCCCCATGAGGCGGTGTGCATTCAGGTTTAAGTCCCCACCGGGATATAAAAACAAGAACACACACACACACACACTTACACACACACACACAGACACACACTTAAACTCACACACACACACACACACACACACACACTTACACTCACACACACACACACACACACACACTCACACAGACACACACTTACACTCACACTCACACACACACACACTTACACTCACACACAGACACACACTTACACACACACACACACACACACACAGACACACACACACACACACACAGACACACACTTACACTCACACACACACACACACACACACTTACACACACACAGACAGACACACACTTACACTCACACACACACACACACACACACACACACACACACACACACTTACACACACACACACACAGACACACACTTACACTCTCACACACACACACACACACACACACACTTACTCTCACACACACACACACACAGACACACACTTACACTCACACACACACACACACACACTCACACACACACACACTTACACTCACACACAGACACACACTTACACACACACACACACACACACACACTTACACTCTCACACACACACACACACACACAGAGACACACACTTACACTCACACACACACACACTTACACTCACACACAGACACACACTTACACACACACACACACACACACTTACACTCTCACACACACACACACACACACACACACACACACTCACACAGACACACACTTACACTCACACTCACACACACACACACTTACACTCACACACAGACACACACTTACACACACACACACACACACACACAGACACACACACACACACACACACACAGACACACACTTACACTCACACACACACACACACACACACTTACACACACACAGACAGACACACACTTACACTCACACACACACACACACACACACACACACACACTTACACACACACACACACACACAGACACACACTTACACTCTCACACACACACACACACACACACTTACTCTCACACACACACACACACAGACACACACTTACACTCACACACACACACTCACACAGACACACACTTACACTCACACACACACACACTTACACTCACACACAGACACACACTTACACACACACACACACACACACTTACACTCTCACACACACACACACACACACACACACACACACACACAGACACACACTTACACTCACACACACACACACACACACACACACACACTTACACACACACACACACACACAGACACACACTTACACTCACACACACACACACACACAGACACACACACTGACACACACTTACACAAACACACACACACACACACACACTTACACAGACACACACTTACACACACACACCACACTCACCGATCTCCAGAGTCGCTGTGTGTTGTCCGGGAGCGCGCTGGCGGTGATGAGCGTGTGCGCGAGCGGCAGCAGCAGCCCGAACAGCAGCGCGAGCCCGGTGCGCACCGGCAGCAGGCAGTACGCCACGAAGGTGAGCAGCAGCAGCGGCCACACGCCCTGCTCCGGGCCCGCGGCGCGCGACACCTGCGGGAGCGGGCAGCACGGCACCGCGAAGGTGAAGCCGAACAGCAGGCTCAGGTGCGCGATCTGCTGCAGCTGCGTCACCTGCAGGTACTGCACGTTAGTGACGATGAAGAGCGAGATGAAGAGCACGGAGTGCACCGGGTGCGAGCCCTGCGCCACGGAGAGCCCGGTCCCGGACAGCAGCAGCTCCAGCAGGCTCAGGCTGCAGGACAGCAGGATCAGCACCGACAGCGCCTTCAGCGTGGCCGTCTGCTCCAGCTTCAGCCGGTACCGGCGGAACAGAGCCTCCAGCTCCGCGCAGTCGAACTCGTCCTCGCAGGCGATCGTCCCGGGCGGGCAGTGGCTCCGGCGCCGCCGCGTCTTGACCTTCTGGAACGGCGTTTCGTCCATAGCAAGCGGGCCATTCACGCGTCGGGGCGCCGCGCGGTGCACAGGTGGCGAGGCGGCGGGGCGGCGCGGTGTGGCATCACCGGGGCTCAGGAGCTCTGGAGCGGACGCACACGGAGATCGACTGAGCTGGAGCGCGCGCGGCTCAGACTGGATCACGCATGCGCTGTGCAGCTCCGCTAATTCTGCTGATTGACACAAGCGGAGGATCTGCTGTCTCTCACTGACACACACACACACACACACACACTCCTGTGACGATCTTTGTTAAAGAGACAGCTCAGGACACACTCATCAGTCTCTCTTCATTTCCTCTGGTTTGAGTTTATTCTGTTGAACTCTGATGGAGAGACTCTGAGGAATGCTGGAAACCTGTAACCGCTGACTGCTGTTGGTTGTTCCTATTATGTAAGTCAATGGTTACAGGTTTCCAGCATTCATTCATGCATTTCCCTTCAGCAGGGTCAACACTGTTGTGTTTAACAGAACAAATAAACCACCTGAGGGAAATGAGGAGCAAATGACCAGTCATGAGTGAACTGTGCCTTTACATGTGTAGTAAACCCATCCTCCTCTTCATCATCATCATCATCATCATCATCATCATCATCATCATCAGAACACTGAGCTTCAGGTAAAATAAACAGGACAACACAACAGCTGTAGTGTTTGACTGAGAGGTGATGTAGAGGCAGAGCTGCGCGTGTGCTGCTGCAGTTGTTGTGGGGTGAACAGTGTTTCACTCTAAACACCTGACATTAACCTTTGACCTGAAGCTTTTCTTACAGGTGCAGTGTGTGCGGGTGACACCCAGTGGTTGAGCTCGGTATTGCACTCCTGGATCATCAAACACAGGCGCAGGTTTCCAGATTGAGGATTTAAATCTTGTTCTGAATGAAAGCAGCGGCACGCTATAGAAGGATTATTCTCCATATTAAAAAGAGTTGATGTCCTGATCAACAGCTGAGATTGATTTATTAGAAGCGGCTTCCATTCCTCACAGCTGAACAACAGAACACTGACACTGCTTCAGCTAAACTGCATGTAGTGTGTTGTCAGGACACGGGTTACAGTGTGACCTGCTCTCATAATGTTTACACTCCTAATGTTTATATTATTTTCTTATTAATAACCTCATGAGGAACTCTGAATCTGCGTCTCATTTTCAGAATCCGCCACTGTCCACCAGAGGGCGCATTTCAGTCACGGACGCATGCTCTGAGAGTCTTCTTGACTGAATGAATGAAATAAGCTGTTTTCCACCATCTGGCAACCTGGGGGGCTGAAATATAATTGGCTAAACTGGCAGTGGGCGGGTTATAACAAAACAAAGGCAGCCTTTCCAGCACGTAACGCACACACTCACAGCAGAATATCTGACTTCAGCATTGTGTTTCAGATAATCAGGAGTGTTCACTGAACATGTTTCTGAATATCTGCACACACATGAAGCTGATGATGATGCAGAAGAGGCAAACACACAGCACCTTTAACGAATGTTACTAGTTTTGAGCAATTACTGTGTGTGTGTGTGTGTGTGTGTGAGTGTGAATAAATCCTCCGCTGTATAAACACTGCTGTGATGTTTCTGACAGCTCTGAGACTGAACAGAGTATTTTTAGCATCTCTGAGGAGGAAAAGAGGAAACCGCAGAGGTGAATCTGTAGGAGAGAGCAGACAGGTGACACACACACACACAACCACACACACATGCACACAATCTCTCTCTCTCTGTCTGTCTTATTATTTATTGTTTTGCTTTGATAGAACACACACACACACACACACACACAGTCTTGTTCAGTGTTTAAACTCAAGAATGCCAAACTCCAGGAGGCGCTGATCAATACTGTGAATAAATCTGAACAATGTTTGAACTAAACCACGAAAACCCGTCAGCTGCAGCTCACACTCATCAGACACCAGCAGAAACCTGCCTTCAGTGTGTGTGTGTGTGTGTGTGTGTTTCTGATGCTTTATGTGACTGTGACATTGCACACACACACACACTCACACACACACTCACACACAGAAGAAGAGCTTAAAGTGGTAAAAATAACCTGAGCTTTACTGCGGCGCTGCTGCGGTCACTGCAAGAGGATTAGAGATTCCCTCGACTGCTTCAGTCTGATCTGATGACAACACACACACACACACAGATATGCAGTCAGGTCCATAAATATTTGGACATGGACACAGCTCCAGCATGTCTGTCTCTGTACAGAACTGAACTGAGGATGTGCTTCACCTGCAGACGGTCAGCTTTACTCTGAGGGTGTTTACCAAAGAGTTTCTGAAGGAGAAGAAGTGGCATGTTACGCAATGGCCAAGCCAGTCCCCTGACCTGAATCCGACTGAGCATGCATTTCACTTGATGAAGACTAAACCGAAGGGGAAATTCCCCAACAAGCAGGAGCTGAAGACAGAGCAGAGGTCTGGCAGAGCAGCAGCAGGACTGAACCCAGCGTCCGCTGATGTCTCTGAGCTCCACACTTCAGCCTGTAACCCACTGCAGAGGACTTGAACAGAGCATTACACAGTGAAAGTTATGATTATTATCCTGTCCCATTACTTTTGGTCCCTTAACAAGTGAGAGGCAGATCTGCACCTGCTGTAACTCCTGCAGCGTTCAGCTGATGTGGCTGTAAACCCCTCAGATTATGTCCAGCGCTTTACTACAGATACAGCCAGAGCAAGACTCTCTCCAGAGGAGGAATCATCACAGGGCGAGTGTGTGAAGCGTGCGCAGTAAATGTGTGTGTGTTTGTGTCGTTGGTGAGTTTATGGATCGTCGCTGTGGTCATTGTTTGTGTGGCGAGTGTGATGCGACGCTCCGTCTGTCCCTCATTTACATATAATCAGATCAGCACACCGTATGAGATGATGATGATGATGATGAACACCACTGAACACACTCATCATCTGCTGTCCATAAACCAAAGACTTCAGTGACCGACACACACACACTAAAACAATCGACATCATCAGCGAGAGCAGCAGCTGTGTGTGTGTGTGTGTGTGTGTGTGTGTGTGCAGTGACTGTGAACAGACCGTGTTTGTAATTAGTAAGGATTTAATAGAGATTAGCTCACTTCAATCTGACAAATGAGACCAGAACTGCCACACACACACACACACACACACACACACACACACACACACACACACCTTGGTGCTCAGTTTACAACAGGCAGTATGACGTATCACCATCAGACTCAAGAGTGTGACACACACACACACAGTTTTGCTGGTGGTAATCACACACACACACACTGAAGTTGTGTTGTTGGAGTGTGTGTTGTTCTGATCAGAGCTAAAGACTGAACACACACTGACAGGAGTGCGTGTGTGTGTGTGTTTGTGTGTTGACAATGTGTTTGGTTCATTTTCTGCACTTTAAGTGTGTTTGTTTGGGGATGTTTGTGAGTGTGTGTGTGTGTGTGTGTGTGTGTGCATGAGTGTGTGTGTGTGTGTGCATGAGTGTGTGTGCTGAGGAACAGTGTGTGGGATGCTCCGAGCTGCGGAAATACACTGCTCTTTCTGGAGAAGCACAGATACAGACAGGGCGAGGGGTGATGTGGAGGCAGACACACACACACACACACACACAGGCTGGCTGGCTGTGTGTGGATCGGTCTGCAGCCAAACACTGACAGACAGCAGGATTGATGGAGGATATAAACAGCAGCACCTACAGAAGCGCACAGCCGGTGTGTGACGGACCAGTGCAGCGCATCTCACACACACACACACACACACACACACACACACACACACACACACACACACACACACATACATACATACATACATGAACACACACGCATACACATACACAAACACACACACACACACACACACACACACACACACACACACACACACACACACACAGTGTGATATGAGATCTGCTTTATTGATTGGTCTTTAATGCTGGTGAATGTTCAGGAATGATCAGAAGGCAACAGTAAAGCACAGACCGACTGTAAACACACACTGATGGAGCTCAAAGGCACAGGAGAAGCTTCCAGAACACACACACACACACACACGTTTCCAGTTGTGTCCGTCTGAGATGAGCGAGATCTTCAGTCTTCAGACTCGTGAGGAGCTAAAGCCACTGGAAGAGTGTCAGCACAGCGGCCCGAGAAATGAAACCTGCAGACAAACACAGCACACATCATCATCATCATCATCAGCTTCATCATCATCGTCATCGTCATCGTCATCATCATCATCATCATCATCATCATCATCAGCTTCATCGTCATCGTCATTATCATCATCATCATCATCATCATCATCAGTACAGCAGAGGTGTCACATTACTGCTGGATATTGTTAAACTCAACCCTTCAGATTCATTCATTCACATCACATTAAAGAGACCTATTCTCACCCTTTGACCTGTCTGCAGAGTGTATGTGTGTGTGTGTGTGTGTGTGTGTGTGTGTGTGTGAGCTGAGAATACACACAGATAGTGTTCTCCAGCTATCTGAAACTGACCCTTTTAGGCTCTGATCCTAATCGTGGTTTTTTAGCTTTAAATGCAAATGAGATTGTGCTCTTTTCAGAAGAGGGCGGAGCTACAGACACCTTGATCTGATGGAGTGTTTGATATTTGATATCTTTGATATTCCCTCTTTGTCGGAGCATTCTCTGTAAATCCTAGAGATGGTTGTGCGTGAAAATCCCAGTAGATCAGCAGTTTCTGAAATACTCAGAGCAGCCCGTCTGGCAGCAACAACCATGCCACGTTCAGAGTCTCTTAAATCCCCTTTCTTCCCCATTCTGATGCTCGCTCTGACCTGCAGCAGATCCTCTTGACCATGTCTACATGCCCAAATGCAGTGAGCTGCTGCCATGTGATTGGCTGATTAGAAATGTGTGTTAATGATCAGTTAGACAGGTGTACCTAATAAAGTGGCCGGTGAGTGTAGATCTGAGGACTAACATATTAACTTTATTTAAACTTCACAGGGACTTTATACAATCTCCTTTTGAGCTCAGCAGGACAAAAAAAACACTCAGACTGGTATGAAGCAAGTAAATGAGGACAGCATTGTGTTCTGAGTGAACTACCCCTTTACTTCTGACGGAGGGATGTGTGATGAGCTGACCTGTATCGGGGTGTGTTCACTGTGGGTCGAGTGTTGAATTCGGCCACTGGAACGCCACGTGATGCCACTTGAGGACCAAACATGGCCGCCGGATACACCACTGCTGCAGTGCCCACCTGCAGACACACACACACACACACACACACACACACACACACTGAATTTATTTCATGATGTCACAGACGGCTGCTTCTCACTCAGGGCTGCTGTTTATGCTAATGAGAGAGAGATGGGCACTAGTGGGCGGGGCTTTCCCCCTCTGATGACACGTACAAAGAGAGAATGCCAATCACAGAGTTTCATTCAGTCTGATTATAAACAAGCACAGCTCATTACTGTGGACCATCACAGGCTGCTGGAGATCTCCACACACTGGCTAACGCTAGTTTTGGGAATCCCCCCCAGGTGATTATGCTAACACTGGAGCATCAGTACGTGCAGACACTGACCACCAGACACAGGTCGCAGGTCTCCAGCTCCTTCTCCACTTTAGTGAGGATGTGCGAGTCCAGCGTCTCTCCAAACCAGACCACATGCGGCCGCAGGAGCCCATCACACGCCTTCTGCTCACACCTGCGGAGCACACGCGCATCAGCACACGCTAACACCCGCTGACAGAGTAACTAGCATCTGACTGACTGACAGACACTCACCTGGGCAGATCCCGCACAGGTATGAGCGCATCAGGAACACCAGGATCAGGAGAGCTGAGGGGAATGAGCGCGCACACACACACACACACACACACACACACATTGCGAGCATCATTCACACTGAACAGCAGCACACTCTGGGCAGAGTAGCTCACTCTGCAGAACACCAACACACACACACACACACACATTGCGAGCATCATTCACACTGAACAGCAGCACACTCTGGGCAGAGTAGCTCACTCTGCAGAACACCAACACACACACACACACACACATTGCGAGCATCATTCACACTGAACAGCAGCACACTCTGGGCAGAGTAGCTCACTCTGCAGAACACCAACACACACACACAGGGTTGCCAGGTCCAAGAAAACTGCACATCTGTCCACACTGGCATGTGGAAATCAGGAATACTCCCGCCCATAATTCACTTCATTCATTGTAAATAAACAGCTGAAGCGCTCAGTAATATGGCAGGGGTTTATTATGTATTTATTTAGAGGGCGGCACGGTGGCGCAGTGGGTAGCACAGTCGCCTCACAGCACCCAAAAAAGCACCAGTCAGAGGCTGCATTTATAAGAAGTCTTGCTGTAGATGTCTGACAAAGTGTTTTACAGTACTTTAAAAATACCAAATACAAGACAATAAAGTATTCTGATACAAAATATTAACCCATTTTCACAAACCCTACCACATACAAACTACATAATATACATATTTAAAATACATCTGTCATATATACTGCCCATCTCTGCTGCCCGTGTTGGCGTGGGTTTCCTCCGGGTGCTTCGGTTTGCTCCGGTTTGCTCCGGTTGTACACAGCGGATGCCCTTCCAGCTGCAACGCAGTACTGGGAAACACCCATACACACTCATTCAAAAACACACACACTCATACACTACGGCCAGTGTAGTTGATCAGTTCCCCTATAGCACATGTGTTTGGACTGAAACCGGAGCACCCGGAGGAAACCCACACCAACACGGGGAGAACATGCAAACTCCACACAGACTTGAACCAGAGACCTTCTTGCTGTTGGGTTAGGGTTAGTCGTGCCCAATGACAAGTCAAAGCCCACAACAGACATGAAGAGCAGCACATCCATCATCTCTCTCTCTCTCTCTCTCTCTCTCTCTCTCTGTCTCTCACCCTTTCCCCTGCAGTGATGGGCAGATGGGGCTTCTATGATTGGCCTCCACATTCCCACAGCTCAGACACCTGGTCTGAAACACATTACCTGCAGAAACACACACACACACACACACACACATACACACACACACACACACACACACTAGAATCTGGGACTTGAGCAAATACACTCAATCTGGCAACCAAGACATGAATAGACACAAGGTTTCAGCAACATGTTGGCATATGTGTGTGTGTGTGTGTGTGTGTGTGTGTGTTCTGACCGTGGACCTCCAGCAGGCGTGTGGACCCTGCGCGTCGGTGTAGTTCATCGATGTTCTGTGTGATGACGACGAGCGAACGCTTCTGTCTGCGCAGACGCTCCTCACACTCGGCGATGGCCCGGTGAGCAGCACTCGCACGCGCACGCAGAGCCAACTCTCTGCGGTAGTGATAAAACTCCCACACACGGCTGGTGTGACGAGAGAAACACTGCGGCGTCGCCAGATCCTGACACACACACACACAGAGACACAGATACAGACACACACACACACAGATAGACACACATATATAATAACACACATATAGACACACATATCTGTGTGTGTGTGTGTGTGTGTGTGTGTGTGTGTGTGTGTGTGTGTGTGTGTGTGAGACCTGTGTTTTCCAGGTCCTCCAGCGTCCCTCAGCTCCTCTAATGCTGGGTATGCCGCTCTCCGCACTCACTCCTGCGCCGGTGATGATGGCGATGTGCCGCGCCTTGGAGAACACCTCACGAAACTCTGCCATATCTTGACACACACACACACACACACACACACACACACACACACACACACACACACACACACACACACACAATGTTTGCAACATCAAGCAGTATAACCAGCAGTTTATTTAGAAGTAAAAGTCTATAATAAACAACAACACTTAATAATGAAGAGGGGCGGGGCATATAGTAGCCCCTCCTCTTTTTCAAAACAGCCAATAGTGTGTCGTTTTTCTCACAGCTCAGCTCATACTTCAGTTTCTCATCAAATCTTCTGACCAATCAAATGCTCTCTAGGGTCAGAATGCCCCGCCCCTTGTTCATTGATG